>NC_136951.1:6244092-6309092 GCF_949987615.1 Pollachius pollachius | reverse complement strand
AGAGTGAGAGAGAGAATGAGAGCGAGAGAGAGCGGAAAAGAGAGAGAGCGAGCGAGGGAGCGAAAAAGAGAGAGTGAAAGAGAGCGAAAGAGAGAGAGAGAGAGTGATAAAGAGCGAAAGAGAGAGAGTGCGATTGAGAGAGCGCTAGAACGAGAGCGAGCGAAAGCGAGAAAAATAGCGAGAGTGAGAAGAGAGACACACATAACAGGGTCAAGCAAGCGATGAAGGATGGTTGGCTGTTAAAAAGGCTAAGGAATCGGTTGGGCCAACAGAGGGAGAGCAGTGCTCGGGGATTCCTCCATTTGCCAGCCTCTCTTGGGAGGAAGTGGAGGAAAAAAGATAAACATCCTGTTTAGCTTGGTCCCTTTCCTGCCACTGAACATCTCTACGAATAGTTCATTTGTCATGGAGAAATGATGAACCTAAAGCACACACATGTTTACGTCTGATACAACGACTGTGATTAGTATGATTTATAAAGGATGTTGTTTTGAGGGAGCTGTCCCTCTGTATTTACAAGTTTGTTGAGTGTGTGAATATGTAAGGGTTTTACGTCTCTCTCCAGCTCACTCCAAACTGTTTAACAAATGAAGAGAGGACGTGCTGGAGCGATGCCTGGATGTCATCACCCACTAAACCATAGTGTTTGAGCATAGCCATATCTTTTTCATAAGAAGATACATCTAAAATGTGTGCGACAACATAAGCTTTTAGATATTGCACGGGGAAGTGTTCGCGGCTATGGTCATTGTGCTTTATGAGTGTGTATGTGTGTGTGTCTGTGTTTGTGTGTGTGTGTGTGTGCCTGGTGTGTGTGTTTGTGTGTGTGTGTGTGTGTGTGCCTGGTGTGTGTGTGTGTGTCTGTGCCTGGTGTGTGTGTGTGTGTGTGTGTGTGCCTGGTGTGTGTGTGTGTGTTTGTGTGTGTGCCTGGTGTGTGTGTGTGTGTCTGTGTTTGTGTGTGTGTGTGTGTGTCTGTGCCTGGTGTGTGTGTGTGTGTGTGTGTGTGTGTGTGTGTGTGTGTGTGTGTGTGTGTGTGTGTGTGTGTGTGTGTGTGTGTGTGTGTGTGTGTGTGTGTGTGTGGTCTTTCAGGTCTCTTTGAGTGTGCAGTTGCAGTGTGTGGCCTGGGGGAGGCAGTGGGTCAGGCATTGGGGGAGGCACTCAGCTCATTATGTGCTAGTCTTCCTCTCCCTTGGGCTGATCCATGACTAGCTGAGTCAGGGTTAAAGACCCTCCCCCATCCTCCCCTTCTAACCCCTCTGATGCTCTCCTCTATTCAGATCATAGCAAACATGATGTAAGCACACACACAAGGACCAAGCCTAAGGACCATAAACACAAGATAGCTAATATGGGCATTGTGTGTGTGCATGTGGGGCATGTGTGTGCGTGCATGTGCGTGCGTGCATGTGCGTGCGTGCATGTGCGTGCGTGCGCATAAAGCATGGCCTCCGTCCTGCTCCACTCAGTACTAAGTCAGACTAAACCAGTACTTCACGGTGGAGCCCGACACATGAACCCCTTAGGAGCACGAGAGGCCCCTCCCATCTCTGTATGGAGCCCCCCTCCCATTCATGAAGAGTGAGTTTCCTCCATCACCGCTCATCATTCTCACACCTAGACGACCAATTTGGAAGAACCCACCACCAGCTGATCTCACCATCCAGTCAGTTTGGAAAGAGGAATGGGAGTCGAAGGACGTCCCAAATAAGCATCTGTTGTTGTACTGTCTGTTGTCAGTCCTCAGACAGAGTTTCAGGGCTTTTACTTTGAAAACCGCTGTTGAGTCAGCATGGAAGTGGGCGTCGCCGTACAATCTAGTGAGGAGCAGTAGGAGGCGCTAGCGAGTGGCCTTTAAAGAACACGGCATGAAACCAGGGGTGGGTGCAGACACACACACGCATACACCCCCACAAAATCCCACACAGACACACACACCCTTGTCTAGTCTTGTTCCAGTGTGGTGAATGCGGGTCAGTGTGATGCCGGTTGCATGTGTCTGATTGTGTGTCGGCTGCTGCAGCCACGCCACACAACAGATGGATTGTTCTTGTCGTTGTGGAAATATGGAGCAGAAAACATGCTCCCAACCCCCTCGTGGCTAGCAAAGTCTCCCTGTGTGTTTGTGTGTGTGTATGTGTGTGTGTGTGTGCGTGTGCGTGTGCGTGTGTGTGTGTTTGAGTGTGAGAGAGAGAGAGATAGAAAGAGAGAAAGAGACAAAGTTGGTGTGAATGAATGTATGAATGAGAGTCAAAAGACATAACAACAGAGGCTTCTTTGACATTCACAACAGTACTTTCTCAACTCGTTCTTATCACTGATATGTTGGCAGTGAAAGAGTTCCAATGCCAAAGAAGATCTTTGGATTCAAATTGAGTGAATGTGTGTGTGTGTGTGTGTGTGTGTGTGTGTGTGTGTTTGTGCGATCCTGTATCTGTGTGTTTGTGTGATTGATCATTCATGTTCATTTGTAAAGGGATACAAGACAAAGGACGCAAGTGCATGCCTATACACAGCCTGTGTGTGTGTGTTTGGGTGTGCGTGTGTTCGTTCATGTGCGTGTCCGTGTCTCATACACATCACACATTCTCCTCTGGTGCTCATGAAGGCTGAATAGAGCGTTATAGTTCCAGTGGTTTCTACTTCTAACAAAGGGCCTTCTAGGGGTTCCTATGACCACGCCCTAGCCTGGCTGCTCGTGAAGGCTCTTATCAGCCAGCGTTAGTCAGCGAGAGTGCTTGAGTTTATAATAACAGACTCAACCTCCACAGTGGGAGCAGGAGTGTTTAAACAACCTGAACGTCCAACGTGTTCCACTACAGCCTGACATCTGACTGATAGAGCGGTGTTGAGTGTGTGTGGTTATACTCAGACTCATAGATGAGTGTGTGTGGCTATCATCTCACTGATAGGAGAGTGTTGAGTGTGTGTGGTTATCAACTGACTGATAGAGCAGTGGTGAGTGTGTGTGGCTATCATCTCACTGATAGGGGAGTGTTGAGTGTGTGTGGTTATCATCGCACTGATAGGGGGACGGTACATTATAGTGCATGTAAAAGAGAAGTAGAGTTTTCCCCTTTCGTTAAGCATACCCCAGCTCGGTCGAACCTTACAGTTAATTTTGTGCTGTGACTACTGTAGAAAGATGGAGGTAGACAAGGGAAAGAGGGGAGTGTAGATTGCCCTTTAGAGAGCTTAGGTCAGGAGGTGCACTATAATGTGTCCTGTGAAACCCTTTGAGACTGTAACTGGGATTGAGGGCTATGCTAATATCTTAAGCCTGATTTAGGGAGAGAGGGGCAGAGAGACAGAAAAACTTTTAGAGCCAGAAAATAAACAATAAAAAAAGAACAAGGAGAATAAGAAGAATTGCGTCCGACTGAACACAGCCATGAATCACACGCCTCTACCCAATGAATATCAGCTTATTTAATCAAAGTGAGATTGCACAGCACAATAGAGCAGTACATGCACCTGCTTCCTCAAGCCTGACTGCTGTTTCCTACACCGATAAAAACCCATCTCTGTGGTCAACGCCGCCGCCAGGCTTCTGTCCACCACATCACACACTTTTCCTTCGTAACTTTTCTAACCCCGACGTGGACCTCCAGCTGACCATCGGGGCCGTAACTCCTCTCCGTCCCGCCTCACCCCATGCGGCGTCGGGCTGCGGCCTTCAACGCACCGCGCCGTGAGTGTGCTTTGGCCTTTATTGCGATCCCTTATTTTGCACAATTTTTAATGAGCATATGAAAGAGTTGGGAGCCACCCAGGACCCTGAATGATGCACCGAAGCAATGAAAACTAAACAACAGAAACAAGTTCTCCCCCCCCGCTCCCCTCCCCGCCAACCAGGAAGCGTTTCCGTGCCGACCGGCGTGGCCGTTGTGTCATTACCACCTGGAGCGGCACAAATGAACAGCGACGCGTGCGGGGGAAGGAGGAGGGGGGGGGGATCTTCATAACACCTGTGAAGGTATCCAGTGCGGCCCAATACGACGCTCAGCGGCTAGCTTCCCGTCGGGGGGGGCTTCTTACGGCCGCGGGTTGGACCGACGGGGTCGTAGCCGGGCCACCCCCCACCGAGACACAGGTAGACCCCAGTGAGGAGGACCAATCACACGCAGCCGCTTTAATAGACCTGGGCGGATCAGTGTGAGGGGAGCGGGGGGATGGACGCTTGGCCCCCCCGTGGATAGATTTAGACCCAGGTGATGGAGCGGAGATTAGTAAACAGAGAGGGGCTTTTGGACTGGTGGGGGGGGGGGCTGAATGAGAGGAGGGAACAAGAGAGAGCAGGAGCGAGAGAGGGAGAGAGAGAAAGAGGGAGAGAGCAAGAGCGAGAGAGAGAGAGAGAGAGAAAGAGGGAGAGAGCAAGAGCGAGAGAGAGAGAAAGAGGGAGAGAGCAAGAGCTAGAGAGAAAGAGAGAGAGAGAAAGAGAGAGGGAGAGAGAAAGAGAGAGAGAGCAAGAGAGAGAATGAGAAAGGATGCTGATTGCAAACTCTTGAGGTGGGAGTAGAGGATGCAGATGTGGTTGGAGGGGGATGGAGAGAGAATAAAGAAAAAAGGAGATAAGGCGAAGAGAAGACAGCGAGAGGTAGAGAGTGTGAGAGAGAGAGAGACAGAGGTAGTGTTGCTGAAGCAGGACGATACAGAGCCAGTGCATTACATCTCTACTATATGGAGGTTATGGTGATTTGCATTTATTTCAGTTATAATCTGTTTATGGACGATGCCGTTAGTCAAGTTAAACAATGTGTTTGGGCCTCCGGCATAGCGCATCCTGCCCACTCAGCAGTTTAATGCCGAGACAAGACACCCCGTCCAGGATGTAAATACCCCAGTCTTATCGTCTGACAGCGTTATTTATGTTGTACAATCTAGTCACGTAGAAAATGCTTCCACCCAAACTGACATGTAATCAACCCAGATTCCCTTTCGATTAAGCCTTGAACACACACACCAGTTTTACAGCATCAAAAGGTTTGACAGATTCATATTTTCTAGCAAACCCTCCATGTTTGTTGTCACAAAGATGTAAGATATGTAGATCGTACACGGTGATGGATCAACTCCCCGGGCCCCTCCCTTGGGGACCAAGCCGAAGGCCGGTGGTTGGATATATCCATCATGCGTCTGGGTGGACACTCCCACTTGTGATGTCACAAAAGGCTATATTCTGAATGGCTCTTTAATGACCGATCTGCCTCACAGCGTATAGTCGAAGGGAACCATTTCAGAGATGTAGAAATACACTGATTGCTGACATTTGCAGAATGACGAAGAGGAGTAGGACGAGGTGCTGAATTAATGACATCCCATAATGCTAAGTAAGGTAGTGTGAGTGAGTGAGTGAGTGAGTGAGTGAGTGAGTGAGTGAGTGAGTGAGTGAGTGAGTGAGTGAGTGAGTGAGTGAGTGAGTGAGTGAGTGAGTGAGTGAGTGAGTGAGTGAGTGAGTGAGTGAGTGAGTGAGTGAGTGAGTGAGTGAGTGAGTGTGTGTGTGTGTGTGTGTGTGTGTGTGTGTGTGTGTGTGTGTGTGTGTGTGTGTGTGTGTGTGTGTGTGTGTGTGTGTGTGTGTTCCCATGTTGATGAACTGGCCCCTATAAAGGCAGCAGCCGATTTAACGACCACCCCAGATCTCACCATCGGTGCTCCGGGAGAATAAAGTGGGGCTAGTCGGGTTGCCAAGGCGAATCGTGTCATACATGGTCATTCTCTTGTTTCTAATAATCACCACTTCCTTCACGAGGACTCAATTAAAGGGTAAGTACCATCTCCCCCGCCCCCTCCCCCCGGCTTTAGCGGGGGAACTTTCACGGACAAGTAAAAAATTGCGATCAGAGCAATAGTTCAAGCGTTTTAAAGATAAAACAGATGCATCGGGTTCCTATCGGCCAGGTTGAGGGGCGCTTTCAAACCTCGTCAAACCCCTCGCCCTCACACGGGCTGGAGCCAGGGCGTGCAGCCAATAGAAAAGGACCATGCCAGACCTTGGAGCAGGGTGTGTCCTGTGCATCCAACCCCGTATCTAGGGAGTGGTGGACCACAGAAACACAGGCTCAGAGAGCCGGTCCAGGCCCAGGGAACAATCCCTGAGGGACCCACTCCAGGTGTAAGCACCCCCCTAACGTTTGGTGTTTGTTCTTTAATACCCTCCTGTATTTAGTATGGGCTCTGTCTGACTTGGTGGATGACTCGATGAAGCTGAACAGGGCAGCATGCAGAGCGAGGTACGGACGTAGAAGGAGCAAAGCACGGCCTCGGGCTGGAATCAAACATGTGGTCAATCATGTGGTTCACTGGCCCAGCGGGGGATGAGCCACCGACAAGCGCGCGCGTGCGTGCCTGTCGTGTGTGTTAACGTGTGTGTGTGTGTGTGTGTGTGTGTGTGTGTGTGTGTGTGTGTGTGTGTGTGTGTGCGTGTATGTGTAAACGTGTGTTTGTGTGTGTGTGTTAACTTGTGTTTGCGTGGGTGTGTGTGTCTGGACAGCGGGTCACCTGGGGGAAACGCCCACGTGAACACGGGGAAAAGTCAACATGTCAACACGGATGGGTGAAGTCCATTGGACAACCTACAACCCCGGCTGGCTACACGACCCAGTTCACCCCGAGACCCTTCGTCTCCTTGTGGGCGAACACCAACATGGAGGAACGGTTCGCCGTCCGTTACTCATGTCACCCTATTTTCCAAACGTGATCAACTTTAAAACTGACTTGAATGGTCAGACTCAAGGAGAACATGAAAGAAGACATCATAATGGTTCTGAATGGTGTAAAGTCCCAGAAAATCCTTTAGAATTATTAGTTCATCTGAAGAGGCCACATGCCCATGAAGCTGAACAACGGAACGTACCAGCGCTTTAATTGAAATGTGGTTAGAGCGACCTATAGACATGAAAGCATGTCAAAGAGCTTGGCTTAGTCCTTTTTCTCATTCGCCGCTCAAACGCGACTCTGTGGACTGTCAGCCTGTTTGATTTTGTGTCGTCGGTGTTCAACCGTTCATTTCGTTTGCCTTTGAGTGCGACTCAAAACACACTGCGTGACTTTGTGAAAACGAAAAAGATAAATAAATCCCTCTGTTGTCACTTGACACTTAGCATGCGGCAACACAGCCACAGACTTCACCCCCTCCCCAACCTCCTCCTCTCCCTGACAACAGTCCCATCGCCTAGCAACCACCTGTTACCGCGGGATACAGCGACGGTGGTAACAAGCTCCTGGTCTAATGAGGCTCAGGGAGGGAAGGAAAGTGAGGGGGAGTAAGGGGGTGAGTAAGGGAGGGAGAGAGGTGAAGGGGGGGGGGGGGGGGGGGGGGGGCAGGAAGAGGGATAGGAAGTTCCCATCTATAATTGATGTCAGGAGAATTATCATCAGCAGCATGTCATTTGAACTGAATTATTGATCGCGTTGCGAGGAAGAGCGTACGGGCGGCACGGGGTAATCTGATGGACAGGAGCAGAGAGCATGAGGGACAGGAGGAGCAGGAGGAGGAGGAGGAGGAGGAAGAGGAGGAGGAGGAGGCCCACCGCAGTGTCTGCTAATGGAGGCCTGTTTGTTTTGATCGGCTCAGAGAGAGAGAAAGTCCCTCCTAGGGAATCCTGTTATTGTGTCGCTTAAGTGCTGAAGACGAGGTGATTATAATCACACACACACACACACACACACACACGTAAACTCTAGAGGAGCAGAGTCTTTGACAAGGAGCGGATCTTTTCCCAGGTTAAATCGCTTTAACTCTCATCCCTCAACCTAATCCCTGGTGTTCCGAGGGTTGAGGGTTAGGAGGCTATGGTCTTGTGCGGTCTTAAGCTCCCCGACCTTGTTACCGTTAGGGCTAATAACTTATTTCCATGTCAGCAGGTTGATTGCAATCTTAATTAAATTTAGCAATCAAGCACTTCTAGTGCGTCTTCAAAGAAACACACCGACATTGATTACAGCTTGAAAGAAACCCGAAACAAAAGCACATGATCCAATAAAAGAAGATCGAATCCCACGCATTCAACTGTAGCTATGTGTGGTATCTCGTAGCCGAAGGAAACAGGAAGTCAGCTCCTGGCCGGCTCTTAGGCTGTGACCGCTCCTGGAAGTGGATACAGTGGCGGTGACCCCGGGCTCTTGACCTCTCCTGCTTGACCCCGTGACCTCCGTCATTCATTTCACACAGCCCGGCAGAAATCAATAGAGCACGGAGGGAGGAGCCGCCGTCCAATATCCAGCAGACGTGCGGGGCTGGGATCTGGGGGACGTACATACACAGACTCACGCTGGTGCATCACCCTCCATGTGAGGGGTATGGGCAGTATTTTCAATCTTAGGAGGTGCTGGAAAGGATGTCTTTGTTTTTGAAGTAAAAACGGAAAAAGGAAAGGGGGAGGGAGACGAGGCAGAGGGGAAAGAGGAGGACAAGGAAGCGTAAGAGGAGGAGGAAAAGGAAGAGGAAGTTGAAGCATCAAGGTGAAGGGAACTCCTTGCTTGGCTAAAAAGCACTGTGTGTGTGTGTGTGTGTGTGTGTGTGTGTGTGTGTGTGTGTGTGTGTGTGTGTGTGTGTGTGTGTGTGTGTGTGTGTTCTGCTAAGCAACAGGCTATTTTCAGCCGCACAACTCTCAGAAAGGAAATGAAAGGAGCAGGGGGCAGCACACGCAAAGACACACACACACACACACACACACACACACGAACGAACACGCACACTCTGAGAAGCTAATCCTCCAAGAGACTAGAGGTCAGTGTAACACCATTATACTAGCAAATTAGTAGCAGACTTATCCCTAACACACGCTCAGTGAACACCGTCGAGAGGGATGGATGGACTTGAGAGGTACACACACACACACACACACACACACACACACAGACGGAGAGAAAGACAGAGAGAGAGAGAGAGACCAGGAGAGAGAGACAGAGAGAGATGGATGAGACGAAAGACGAGATAAGTGAGCTGAAAAGGGAACAGTTGGTGCAAATTTAATCAGCCGATTGAAGCCTGCTGCATATTCCCCACATCGTCTCACACAAACACACACACACACACACACACACAGACACCCACAGGTCGTTCCTCTTCCCTGCTGTCAGATGTGCGTGGGCCTTATTGTTTTTGTGTGTGTGTGTGTGTGATAAGGTGGGTGCTCCTACCTAGAAAAACATATGGAACGGTTTGCGAGGTACTGATGCATCTGCCATATCAGATTGTGTTGAGAGGCTGTGTGTGCGTGCGTGCGTGTGTGTACTTATACTTGTGTGTGTATGGAGGTTTATACGCACTTGTGTGCCTTTTCACAGTCCACTCACAATAACCTGTATCTTCGCCAGCACACAAACAAAATCAAAGAACCCCCCCCCACCCCCCATAACAAATAGGACCCAGTGAAAGGAAAACAAGATCATGAACAGGAGCTGGAGCCCCTCTGACAGTGCCCTCGATACCACCTGTCTGTCTGCGTGGCCCCGCAGAGCTCCTCCCTCACCACCAAGGGCTTTTATTACCGGCTGACGGTCGCGGGCCTCGGGGTGCCACCAGCCAGCCAGCCAGCCAGCACCCCCCCGCCAAAGGCTCCCCCCCAACCCGATCCCGTCACATGACTGATGGCCGTTTGCCTCGGCGATCGAAAGCTTATTCACACCGCGCACGATGCAAAGAGGAGGGATTCCCCCCCCACCTCTCTCTCTCCCGCCCTCTTCACCCAACAGTGCCCCCCAGTCGAGGAGCTCCTCAGTGAGACACTCTTTGCTGCGGACGCCCGACGAGGCGCAGAAGCTTGCGCGGATGAGTCGTCGTCGACGGCGACGGAGACGGCAACACCTGCGTTTTATAAGACGAGTGCCGAAGCCCTCTTCTGACAAGGCCCCCCTCCCCCTCTCCCCCAGGGAAAGCTTGAAAACGCTCTTCACTCAAACCGAAAAATCAACCCAACTGTTGATCGATGGTTAACAGGTGCATGCTAATTATGCTAATGGTGGCCGACAGCCAGAAAGGAACTGATTGCGATGTTCGTTTATATGACTGGAATGTTCCGTTGGCGGGGGGTAATTAAAGAGACGGGGGGTAGGGGGGACACGAAGAGAGACAGAGAGCTCTGGAGGTGAGTGTGGTGTTTAAAACACAAGGGTTCTCTAGGGCTTGCTGGGATATATACGATGTATTTCATTGGCCTAATGATGTCATAATGATTGTCTAATGATAGGGAGGTGGGGATTGAATGGGGGGGGGATAGAAGAGAGCATGGCAATGCATACGCGAACTGTGCACCTCGGGCCATTAAGCCCCGACACAGAGAGAGAGAGAGAGAGAGAGAGACCAAGAGAGAGACAGAGTGACAGAGCGACAGAGACAGAGACAAAGAGAGAGAGACAAAGAGAGAGATTGAGACTGACAGAAAGAGACAGAGACAGCCAGAGATAGTTTAGGGTTCGGGGTTGTGGTATAATGTGTCCTGAGAATAGTGTGAACTGTGTTTAAGGGCAATGCTAATGAAATAGACTTGATTCAGGGACAGAGAGGCAGGGAGATAAAAAGATGGGTAGAGACAGATAGAGTGTGAAAGAGTGAGACAGAGTTGAGGGATAGAGTAATTCCTAGCGAGATGAAGACAGACAGAGATAATCAAGGCGCTGGCGTAAGAGGAAGATAGGCAGAGAGGGGTGAGCAAGAGGTGAGAGGGGTAAAAAAATATATATATAGAGACTGGAGAAAGATAGAGTAGGAGCAATATATTCACCAGACATGGCTGCAGTTTGCAGGGCATGTCCCTGCCTTGGAGTCGATGCACGATGGGAATAAAGAGAGTGGTGGTTTAACCTCCAACTGGCTCATAACCACAGACTCCAATGGCCTGAAGGGAGTGGGTGGAGGGAGGGAGGGAGGGAGGGAGGGAGGGAGGGAAAGGTGGAAAGATGGGTGGAGATGGATAGAGAGAGAGGTGGATAGAGATGGAAATTGAGGGGTAGAGAGAGTTGGCGAGACGGGCAGTGATATATAAGTGGGGGGAGAGGCTAATAGAGTGGTGTAAAGATAGAGGGAGAAGCAGTGGACAGGGGGAGAATCAGAGAGGGAAAGATGGATAGAGAGGAGGAGAGGGAGGTGGAGAAAAAGAGAAAGGGAAAAGGTAGAGAGACGGATGGAGGAAGATAGTTTTTTGAGCAATAGAGAGATGGAGGGAGAGGAGGAGAAAGATAAAGAGAGAGAGACATGAGAGGGAGGACGACGAGAGGGATGGTAAGAGGGAGAGAGGTAAGGGTCTCGGGGGCAAATACCTCTCCTGGCTCCAGGTGCGCTTGGCCAGGCTGAGGTTAGCAGGGGACCCAGGAGAGAGCATCATTAGAGGGTGGGAGCGGAGACCAGAGGCCCCGGGATATATGGTTTACCACTACCTCTGTGTTGCTGGAGCTGGACCGGGGGCACATGTTGATAGACGCTGGGACTGCTGCCACACACATACACGGACATAGTGACATAAATAACACCCAAACACACTCACACATACTGCTAGCACACACAAATACACACAGCTACCACACACAAACACACAGCTACCAAACACACACACATACCAACAATAAGCAATACTTCCACACATGCACACACACACACACACACACACACACACTCCCACTCTTCCAAAAGAGATTAAAAAACTCCAGATTGGTCCCCACCTGAAGAGCCCATTTGTTTCCATAAGGAACGTGTCTCACAGCAGAGGGCTGTGTGTCGGACCAGAACACTCGTTCTGCGAGACCAGCCGCACACCCCACCCCCCGCTCCTCTGCTGTGTGCCGGGTCAGCGCCTCGGGACCTGAGTGGACGAGGAGCACCGGGGGAACAACCGCCTTCTGTTCTCACAAGGCCCTCTGTGGCAGGAGCCCTGGTGCTACTCCAGGGCCGTAGAGTAATCCAGGCAATGTCCCGTCGGTAGGGAATCCACTGGGAGCGGGGAGACTCAATAAATCTAAATCATTTTGGGCGGTTGATCTAGGCTAGAAGCCGATTGGCTCGGCTGTTCGACCCGAAGGCATCCCTCAGCCAGATGGCTCTTATATGTATCTGATGACCAAATACGAAAACACAAAGTGGCCCTGGATGAACGCGTCTGCTACGTGACTAAAAATGCAATAGTAAAACCACCAACGGGAAAGATGAGTGTGAAAGATTTAGTTACACTGCTTCTTAAACAATCCACCCGGGTCTGGCAGCCTTCCTGAAGGCTGGTGCCTAACCAGACTGTAATCCCCTCAGACGCGGTCAAGCTCTGGACCCTTCCGTTCCTCAGAGGCCATCGATCCGTCTGGCCTCTGGCCTGCTCTTTTCGTCTCGACCTTCTGACCGGTCGAGGACAGGAGGAGGTATGACGCACTGGGAGGGAAATTTAGAGCAGCGAATCTCCCGTTTAAAAAATCTCTCGTTTTTTAAACGAGAGATTCCCCAGATTGGAATTGGTTTTGCACCGATGATAAAAGTAGATTAACGACAGAATTTCCTTTTTTACTTTGCAATAAAAAAGTCCATTAGAGAATTCATTGCTCTAATCAAAAGTCCAGGTACTTTTTCAAAGCTACACCACTTTTGAATGTCTGCTTTGTTCTCCGGCACACTTGTAAACCCCTGATGAATTAAACCATCCACTAAACTAAACGAGTGTGATTAAAACAATACAGCAGGGTTCATGTGTTAGTGAATAAGCTTTTACACCAAGAAAACCCCTGCATAACGATGCACCTCACGCATGCTATTCACATGTACCCCCACATCATAGGGGGCCTCCGTCCCGCTCGATGCGTCATAATGTGACGCCTGCTCTTAATGTGTAATCGATAGTGGGGACGGGATGCCTCACCTCCAGGACCCTGGAGACGGCGATTTCCAAACGGTCGCGGGGACGATCAAAGCGATTGATCCTGACGGCTGACAGGTTTTTAATATCCCCGCCTGTGATCTCATCGACCCTCCCCGCCCCGGGCCTCGTCTGCCACGTTTGTGCTCTCTTGTCGTCTTTCGTTCGCTCGCTTGCTTGCTCTTGTTCGGTGCCTTCCCTCTTGCGGTGCTGTTCATTATTTCTCTCTCTCTCTCTCTCTCTCTCTCTCTCTCTCTCTCTCTCCTTCTCCCTCGTGTTCTTCATCACTCTCTCTTATTCTCTTTCGTTCCCTCTCTCTCTCTCTCCTTCTCCCTCGTGTTCTTCATCACTCTCTCTTATTCTCTTTCGTTCCCTCTCTCTCTCTCTCTTCTCCCTCGTGTTCTTCATCACTCTCTTTTATTCTCTCTCTTTCTCCCTCGTGTTCTTCATCACTCTCTTATTCTCTTTCGTTCCCTCTCTCTCTCTTTCTCTCTCCTTCTCCCTCGTGTTCTTCATCACTCTCTCTTATTCTCTCTCTCTCTCTCTCTCTTTCTCCCTCGTGTTCTTCATCACTCTCTTATTCTCTTTCGTTCCCTCTCTCTCTCTCTCTCGTTCTCTACCGCCTTCACATCTCTCGAGGGGGTGAGGATATCCTTGAGGGGGTGAGGGCATTTGACTCCCAGCACGTAAGAGGTTGTTCATTAACGACATGGATCTCAACTCGCTTTAGACAGAAGTATAAAATAACAAAACCAAAAAACAGCATCTTATTAATTCTCGCCAGGGACATTTTATCTTTTTATAAAAACAAAATCATAACCATACGCTTCCAATGCTCATTTATACCAGCCGCTCTAATCCAAATCCCATTTCAAAGCATATGCCATCTGAAATAAACAGTAAAACCAGACTCTTCTCCTTCCGCCTTTATCTCTCTAAACGGCACAGAAGGTTTCTAACCGGGAGGAGTCTATATGGTCACTAAAGCATATCTGCATACCGTATAGTGCCAGAGAGATAGAGACGCTTATGAGCCAGCTGCCTGTGTGGAGGAGGACAGGGTCTGAGCTGGGCCCTGTGTGGTGGAGGACATGGTCTGAGCTGGGCCCTGTGTGGAGGAGGACAGGGTCTGAGCTGGGCCCTGTGTGGAGGAGGACAGGGTCTGAGCTGGGCCCTGTGTGGAGGAGGAGGACAGGGTCTGAGCTGGGCCCTGTGTGGAGGAGGACAGGGTCTGAGCTGGGCCCTGTGTGGAGGAGGAGGACAGGGTCTGAGCTGGGCCCTGTGTGGAGGAGGAGGACAGGGTCTGAGCTGGGCCCTGTGTGGAGGAGGACAGGGTCTGAGCTGGGCCCTGTGTGGAGGAGGACAGGGTCTGAGCTGGGCCCTATGTGGAGGAGGACAGGGTCTGAGCTGGGCCCTGTGTGGAGGAGGACAGGGTCTGAGCTGGGCCCTGTGCGGAGGAGGAGGACAGGGTTTGAGCTGGGCCCTGTGAGGAGGAGGAGGACAGGGTCTGAGCTGGGCCCTGTGTGGAGGAGGAGGACAGGGTCTGAGCTGGGCCCTGTGTGGAGGAGGAGGACAGGGTCTGAGCTGGGCCCTGTGTGGAGGAGGACAGGGTCTGAGCTGGGCCCTGTGTGGAGGAGGACAGGGTCTGAGCTGGGCCCTGTGTGGAGGAGGAGGACAGGGTCTGAGCTGGGCCCTGTGTGGAGGAGGACAGGGTCTGAGCTGGGCCCTGTGTGGAGGAGGAGGACAGGGTCTGAGCTGGGCCCTGTGTGGAGGAGGACAGGGTCTGAGCTGGGCCCTGTGTGGAGGAGGACAGGGTCTGAGCTGGGCCCTGTGTGGAGGAGGACAGGGTCTGAGCTGGGCCCTGTGTGGAGGAGGAGGACAGGGTTTGAGCTGGGCCCTGTGAGGAGGAGGAGGACAGGGTCTGAGCTGGGCCCTGTGTGGAGGAGGACATGGTCTGAGCTGGGCCCTGTGTGGAGGAGGACAGGGTCTGAGCTGGGCCCTGTGTGGAGGAGGACAGGGTCTGAGCTGGGCCCTGTGTGGTAATGAAGCTGCGTGCGGCAGCGGACCCTGGCGTAGCGGACCCTGGCGAGGCGGCCATGACGGGCCGGCGTCAGTTGACAGCATGGTTTTAATGATCACATCACAGACCCCCCCCCCCCCGGGGTGCTGGGCCGCCCAAGGAAACACACACACACACACACACACACACACACACACACACACACACACACACACACGCGCCAGAAAAACATGCCAGAAAATCCCACGTGTATGTGAGTGTTTGTGTGTGCACACCCCCATAAACACAGAAATGCTTGAAAAAACATGTGCATGCACGGACACAAACCACACACACACACACACACACACACACACACACAAACACCTCTAAAGCACACATGCGCATAAGCCAAGAAAACATGCACGTGCGCACACAGCAGAAATTAATTGCGTGCACACGCACATATGCCAGAAAAAGTCCACACACACACACACACACACACACACACACACACACACACACACAGTACAACGGTTGGAGGATTAGAACAAAGGGAGGGAGGAGAGTCCTCCTCTAATGGCTCCCAGATCACCAGGCCACTCTGACAGCTCCGGCCCCTGGGGGCCCCGGGGGGCCACGGCTAGGGCTGAGGGTCTGCCAGGGGAGGCTAAGGCCAGGGCATGATGTGTCCGCTGTGGAGCACCAGCCAACATCCACCAACGGCCAACATCCCCACCAGTCCACCACCACCACCACCATCCCATACCCACCCCCCCAGTACAGAATACCCACAATTCCCCTCTGCCTAGCCTGCGCTTTGATTCTCTGCATCGTCACTGTCCAGAATGAAAATAACCAAAGGTAACTCATTAACATGCAGACACACAGCGATGTCTGGCACAGGCAGAAAGACAAATGGAGATTTGGATTAATGTCATTGGGAACTTGTCGCCGGCCTCACAGGACATCCACAACACAACACCTATTGAAATAAATAACAAGGATGGGTAAAACCTGAGGGGTGGAAGACACGCAGACAGGCGTAAGCTGTGAGAAATCCTTATGGTTATTTCAGCGTTTAAGAGCCAGGCACCAGTGAGTGAGTCAGAGTTGTAGCGCTGAGCCAACGCACGCACACACACACACAGCCACACACACACACCCCCCCCCCCACACACACACACACACACACACCACTTCTTCTCACCCTAAAGTGCTGCACCACATGTGAGCAGACAGACTCATAAAAAAGTGAATGGCTAATGCTAGCCATAACACAGCTAATAGCCAATGCTGCTGTCCCAACAATAGCACAACACAGCTAATGGCTAATTGCTAACCATCACGCAGCTAATGTCTAATGCTAGCCATTGGCTGTCAGCAAGGGCATGATGCAGCTGACGGCTAAAACTGCTGTCTGTAAACATAACGCTGACGGCTAACGCTAGCCTTAATGAAGCTAGGGCACCACTGGCCATTATCTGCCAACGAGATCATCCCAATGCTTGCTACATTGAATGAAGACATTAAAGAAAATTAAGGAAGGAGGTGTAATTACAGACATAAAATACACACGAATGAGGAAAGCTAGCATTAAAAGTTCCTCTGGACACACAGATGAACATGCGCATGTGTGCATGTGCATAAAACACATAACACACACACGTTTTTCCCTTATCTTTACTACACCAGAGTGTTGTTATAGAACCAGCACCATTGCCAACAGTATTGCTAATTTGTATTCAATTGGATCGTTGGCATTCAACACACAGATGGAACAGGAAATTGCCATGGGCCCAAAAAGCCACAATGCAAAATAAAAAGGCGGTCATGTGGAGATTATCGCCAGTGTAAGTCTCGTCTTGCGCCACTTTAGTCAGTGGGGATGACTAACCAGGAACACCGTATCACCCGACACCACAACCGACACCACACAGCGCTCTGGGGTTCACAGGTTAAACGACTCACCTTGCCGAAGTCCCGGACGTCGAAGAGGTCAAAGGGGTCAAACAGCTCGCTGTTGCGCAGGCCAAACTTGTCGTGACAGACTTTCAGAAAAGTCCGGATGTTCTTCAGACAAAGGAACTGAACAAGAGAAGAAGGAAATAAAAGAAAAAACAAATATTACATTCACATAATAATCCAATTCTGCACACATTCAAATTGCGACTGGAAGGAATTAAGGAACATCCCATGAGTTTAATCATCCAAATACTACCTTGACCTTAACCCAACGAGTATTTTATCACCAATCACTGGCTTGTTTAATATTCTCCATCTGTTCTGCCTCGTTTTGGTCAGAGGAATGTAATTTCCTGGTTGATGAAAGGGGAGCTTGTCATTTTCTTTTGTGTGTTTGAAGGTTTAAGGATACCTGTGAATGAAACCGTGCTGAGCCGAGGTGTGGGGATTGTTATGAATTTTTAAAAGGTGCGTAGGATTACCAGGGACGGAAATGTGATATAAAACCACAATCTTCTCAGACTTTACCACCCAAAGACACTCGCTTCGGGTTAGTAGTGTAGCTAAAGAAGAATTGTATTGACCCAACCTTCAGTAAATCACCCCTTCCGGACCCCCAAACCTAGCCCTTATAACCAACTCTTCACCCTGGGACCTACAACGTACCTAACCCATCCAACAAAACTGTTGAGGAAACCTTAAGCAAACCATTTCTGTGAGTGACTGTTATGTTAGTTGACTGTTAGTTGACTGTTTGTCGTACTATTAAAATGCAAATGAAAGTACACTTGTTTTAGCATTCTTAGTGGATTCAGATACTTCATATCCCACCTCATATGAAGCCGCAATTCTTCCCTAAAAAACACATTCTATAAGTTGACTGTGAGAGAAAATGGATGTTTAACCACGATCGAGCAAGCATGCCTTCGTCCTAATAGTGTGTTGAAGACATTAAGGTTTCCCCTTAAAACCCTGATGGGGCTCCGATGTGCTTTTCCCCCTATTCTTTGTTAGGGCAACGCTTTCGCTGGTGTCCATGGAAACTGAACAGACATGCGAAAGGCATGTGAGTGAAAAGGGGGATTTCGGTGAAGCAGAGACCCAAGAGGCCATTGTGGTGAAAGGGCCCTGACATTGAACTATACCAGCGTAAAAACTCCTCTTTTTTCTGCCTGAATCACATCAGATTTTCGTGTGTAAATGTTGTGAAGACATCAACCCACAACGTCATCAAACTACGTCCCTTGGTGTGGTTTCTCCCTATTTGCAGAATTGACTTATTAGATCTTTAAGTATCAAGTGTTTATTTGGTTGCCTTCTGAGTTGTTAGGCTGGCCAGAGTTATGCAAGTGAAATAATATCAGTTGGTTCGGAGTACAACACATGATTGTTCTTTGTTTGCCTTGAGTTCAGGTATGGATTGAGTGCTTTGGTTATCGTTGTATAGATTAAATCAGTTAGTATTGAGGAAATCATTAAGTCAAATGTTTTACTGGTATGGCTTATAAGCTACACCTGGTTATGTTATCACAGCCGGATGTCAAATTAAATGTATCCCTTTATCGATACACATAAATTCTATATCGTTTATATTAAATAAAAAACACACACTTTGATAATCTTTTGTGATAACCGATTTAGGTTGGATATCCTTTATTTATTCAGTATGTGGTCGACACGGAGAGTCCAAGCAACTCTTTTCTCATTGACAACCGCATGTGTGTTCCTCCCCACCATCCTAGCCACGACGACTCCATCTGACCGCATAGCGATAGACTCACCTGATTTGCTAGCTCGTTGCCATGACATTTGCGGATCGCGACTGAAGGTTATCAAATGCACAGATCCTCATGTTAAAAAACGAGGGGGAATAAAATAAAAGTGTATTTTTCCACCAAGCACTGTTAAGGGTCAGTTTGGTGAGGAAAGATGGGTTTTGGAGATGGTAATCATCCGCGGACGTAGGTAGTGCACATTACTGTTATATTGATGTATGTTCGGGGATATCAGTCCGGGAGAGAATTATTATTATTATGATTCTGATGGAAAAAAAATGGGTTATTACATCTGGAAACAAAAAAAACACTCCATTGAGCTGGGATTACTGTTTTCAGGTGCAGACAGGGCCAAAACAACATGCTGGCACGCTACTCACATACAGATGGTTACATACTGCGTCTATTGCGTCGGAACACCTCTCTCTCTCTCGTTCGCCCATCTCTCTGTTACTATGCATTTCTCAAGATTTCAAGGTTTTCTCGCCACACATATAGTTCTTTCGCTCTTTTAGCCTTGCTCTTATGCCTTTCTCTTCATTCTCTCCCTCCCCTCTATTCAATCTCCCTCTCTCTATTCATCTGTACTACAAGGACACTCAAGCCTATACATCTAAAAAAAAACACTTGATCAGAGTATTATAGTTGTATTACACATATTTCCAAATGATTGACTACATTTCCTACTCTGGGTATAAACAACTGATCCAGAGACAGGTTGGCCTCCCCTCTGACCAGTACCTTCCCTGGCCTCAGCGAATACACTGCTGTTTAATTTTGTGTTTGAGTGTTTCTCCCCGGACAAACTCACTGACCATAAACAAAACTCACCCCACATACAGCCAGAGGCAGTCTCACTGGTAGAGTGTGTGTGTGTGTGTGTGTGTGTGTGTGTGTGTGTGTGTGTGTTACTCTATGAAAGTGTGTGTGCGTGTGATGGTGTTACTGTGTGAACCTGTGTGTTACTCTGTAACACACAGGTTCTGTGTGTTAACCTGTGTGTCACCTTGTTAGAATGTCTGTGTGCTACTGTCTGAACATGTGTGTGAATGTGTGCTGCTGTTTGAAAGTGTGTGTGATTCTTTGAACTACTGTGTGAACCTGTGTGGTAATGTGTGTGACTGTGTGTGTTTCACGCACGTCTCAACCTTTAAACGTGCAATAAAAAAACTGTTCTACCGGGGGAATCACAGTCCAGTCAATACTAACTAAATGGCCAAAGGGATTCTCAGTACTCTGTTGTTGAAACCAGGAAGATAGGATGTGTGTGTGTGTGTGTGTGTGTGTGTGTGCGTTTGAGCTTGAGTTACCAGCTACTGTGCGACCACAGGAACAAAAACCATTGGTTTGACCCAGGCTGGACCTCCCAGCACATGGCAGGTCGCTTCCTGTTTCATAACTTCCTGTTCAATGTTCAAACATGTTCAAACAATGCAGCATTAACATTTGCTCATATTACAGTTATTCTGTAGTAACCACTTGTACGACAGAATAATATCCCTACTTTAGTATTCCCATGGACTAATTCATAGAGAACAAAACATGCCCCAACATGTAGTACTACCCTCCATAGATAATATCTTAGTATACCAATACACAGAGTAGAACGCAGTATTATTAACCTGTATTATGGAGCAGACTCCAACACAGTATCACATGGTATTGCTACTACTTCTTCCCCTGAGAGGGGTCAGATCCTATCTGAGTATGTTGCCGTACAGAGCCGGGCGACCGGAAATTATATATTATCCCAATTATATCACTGTAGACCTGGCGTTTCACAAAAGGTCATCATCATCAACCTCAGACCACACAGGGATGAAAGGTGAGTGAGGAAAGGAGAGGATCGAGGAGAGGAAATGAGAGGACAGAGGAAGAAGAAGAGAGACCAGAGAAGGAGACGAAAAGAGGAGATGGAGAAAGAGGAGGAGAGGATGGGAGATGAAAGGAGAGGACATGAGAGAGCATCGAGGAGATCACAGGAGAAGCGAGGAGAGGGCGGGGGGAGGGGGGGTAAGCAAGAAAGGAGAGCAGATAAGAGACGAGGAGATCGCAGTACGAGAGCATAGGGAGAAGAAATGAGAGGAGGGGGGAGGAAAGAAGGCAGAGGGGAGCAGTAAACAGAGGGAGGAAGTGAAAGGGGGGTCAGGGAGATGATCACATACTTAGAGAGCCCGTCAGACCCATAAAACAAAACCTAATAACAATCACACAATAACAGGAAGTAGGTTGCCAGCAGGTGGAGGCCCGGCCCTGCGGACACCCTACTGGCAGGCCCGCATGAAACAATCAACTGCTGAGAACGCGCCCGCGCACACACACACACACACACACACACACACACACACACACACACACACACACACACACACACACACACACACACACACACACAGCGACCCAGCATGCAGTTTAGAGCTACTTGTGGCAAGTGGCGGCCATGATGGATCTCGCAGACCTTTAGCATGGCCTGATGCTGCTATTGGCGGCCATGACGGATCTACAGGGGGCAGATTACTTTCTGCTCACGGCGGATCCATAAGCTAGGTTTGTAATCAGCACATAGCCATAGCGCCGCCCAAGCCATTGCTCATCGCCAAATAACAAGCATCTTCTCATAACCTTTAAAGGGCGTCTGTTTTACCACCCAGTTTAATCCGTCATTACAAGCCGGTACACAATCTACTCCCAGTTGTGACATCACAAAGGGGAGTGTCCTTAATAATATATCAAGGGACAGGAGTGGATAGTCCCTAATTATGGGGCCCTTAAAGACTCGTTTTTTGAAGCAACCCTTGTTGTTAAAAGGATCACAACAATATACAAAATATTGGATTTAATCTGAATTAATATATTTCTCTGAAGAAACACGCCTTTTTCAATACGGTTATGATTAGCAAAGCTTATCCCTCAAACCCTGTTGTTCTGGCTTCAGTTAAAATGAAGGAATGCTTAAATAACAAAAATACCCCAAAAGGATTAGGAGGATCAGGCATGTGGTTGGATAAAACCACCACACCATGATTGGATGCTGTGGTTGTCCAATCATAAAGTATCCTACCAGATCCAGCGACCAGAGGATATTTTTGGCAACAGGAAGTGAAGAAGGAATCATGATCACAAGTCAGAAGGTAAGGACGGACATATTTGACGACGTCAGCCATATCCGACGGAACACAGCCCTGTTGTCTGTCTTTATGTATCTATGTCATCTTTACATACAAACTATGTTTAGGTTCTAAAACGTTCTGTTTTATTAAAGGGCCAGTGGTGTGTGTGTGTGTGTGTGTGTGTGTGTGTGTGTGTGTGTGTGTGTGTGCAGTCACTGTGTGTGACTCTCTGGGAACTAAAGGAGAGGGTGTAAGTCCATCGTACTGCCTTCGTAAAGGAAAACTGTCTTCCGGGTCGGCCCTGAAGGCCGCCTTAGTTAAGAGAAAGGTTGTGCTCCTGCTAATTACGGCTGCGGACACACACCATGAATAATGTATAGCGATAGCATGCTAGGCTAATGCCTTGACATTATTCCTTCCACAGACTGGGAAATTGACCGTACAATTACCCCCCTCACATAACAGATAAGGCCGGAGAAACGCTTTCCTTGTAACGGTCACAACAGTCTACGTGGTAGAAGAATTATTAAGTCAAATAGGCTAAGTGGGAGTATTAACAGGATTCATCTCCGTAATAAAACGATGGCTCATTTCAGAGTCTTAAAGACAACGTCGCTAGGTAATTAAGTCCAGTCCTACTTCACCTTTAAAGTGTGACAAAAATAAACGCTTGGACATATTCACGTATTTTATAATGTCTGGGAGTTAGGGGCCGCAGATAAGACAAAAAAAAAAAAAAGCTTTAAAAGAGCACACATTAGTTCCGACTTGTACTTTTGATGTTGGTTGAAATGTCACAGCCAAGCACCTCCTCCCGAACATGTAGGGCTGCGCTTTCGGAACCAGGAGCAGAGAGCGTGAAGGCATCTGAATGGGAGACCTTTGACTTTGGCAGATAAAAAAGCTCTTTGTGTAACAGCAGAGCCCAAACAGAGCAGAGCAAGAGTAGCATGTTTCCAAGGGAGCGTCCTGTTCTGTTCGCCCTCCCTCTGCACATTGCCCTCCCCCTTTGTTCATGGATGAGTTGTTCCGCTTCAGAGAGAGAGAGAGAGAGAGAGAGAGAGAGAGAGAGAGAGAGAGAGAGAGAGAGAGAGAGAGAGAGAGAGAGAGAGAGAGAGAGAGAGAGAGATAACAATAATGACAGGGTCGAAGAAAGAGAGAAGGAATGTGAGAGGGAATGAACAAGCAAAAGGTGTAAGAATAAAAGGAGGACACACAGAGGAATGAGAGGAATATAAAAAGAGAGGCCAGAGGAGGGAGGTGGTTTTTCAACTTAAATATTATCTTAAAATATAATCCAAGAGGAGTAGCCTTGACTACAGCTGTTTATCCCACAGAGCAGCCCTTTAAACATCAGTACTGGAAGTCATTTACATTTAGGCATTTAGCAGAAGCTTTCATCCAAAGCGACTTACAGCAGAAGGAGAAACAACGATATATCACTATCGGTACAGTAAGGCACCAATAAATGCTAGGTTAACCCTTTCCCCTTATCCAACAAAGATGGACTAGGATAAGCTGCGACACAACTCAGTACTATTTTTAAGTGTCAGGTTGTGTACGATACAATAAGTGCATACATTATGTGCCAGGACGTACAACATATAACAAGTGCATAGCAGGGGTTGGATTGGTGGCGTATTAAAAGCCTGCCATGCATTTTACATGACCCCTCATAATGGCTGTAAGGGAGATGAAAACCCTATGACATCATAATCCCCACTGCCTGTCAATCAAAATAGTTGAGCCGAAATGCCTTTGTCAGCCAATGGTGTGAGCATGGGTGTGTGCCTGTGTGTGAGCGGGAGAGAGATGACCATTGGAGCCGAAGTAGAAGCAATAGAAGCTATTTTCATTCTACACCTCTACTTGTAAATGACTCAATTCCACCATTTCTGCTGACCTTAAATACCTTTCCCCCTCCCTTTTCAACGTACCAGTAATCATTTATTATAGATAATAATTCACCCTCTGATGTTGGTAACAAAAACCACAGACTAACTACACCATAACACTTGGTTTGATTTATTTGAACCTTGTTTGTCGTTGTGGGCCAGAGACTCACGCCCTAGAGATATATTTTCTAAGGATTTATTGACATGCTTGCGATGTCGTACGACCTTGGTGTTGACTGAAGCGCTGCCTTTAACGTTCTCCCCAACCTACACATACGGAATATACAGTCGGTTACACACCAAAAACACACGTGTGTGTACAGTGGTGCGGGACTGTAATCATGTTTACACTTCCTACTGAGATTGAAAATTACCGTTAGCATTAGCAGTAAGCTATGCCACATAGAATGTTATCTTAATCTAAATATTTAAAACAATTACACACATTTATACATGTCCTCATCCATTTAGTTCCAATTATTCATTATAATTCAGCACTTAATTTAATGTATGAATTTATTAATTCATTGTATTATTCATTTGTTTAATAATAAAACAAGTAGTTGCCAGGCCACAACTGAATGGCGACCTAGCAATCTGACATTGTCTCGGTCAGAGCAATGCCAGTGATTCAAGTCTGCCAAGTTCAAAACCAGGGGCTTGTTGTATCTAAGCAACGGCCCTTTCTTTAGACGCCTGTGATTTATAGGCCGGCTAGCATTAGCCTCAGTGTCCAGGCCTTCTTAAATGCATGGGAGCTCACCCCAGCCAGGAAACCTAGACGAGCACAGATCAATGGCCACGTAATTTATGACAGCGCACCAGGACGAATGCAGGAGTGCATTAATCTGGACTCCCTGCAGCCCCCCACAGTTCCTAGGCTAGGACCGACGCTACATCTTACCGGGATGAATTAGATTCCGCTTTTGATACATGTCACAGAACAAGCAGAAATAAATAAGCTATGGGGAGATAAGTTAAGTTAGTAGAAGCGCCGATATAGACTGCTCTTCAACGGGTAGTTAATACCTCGGCAGGAACTCACGTAATGAATGGGGTTCTGCAGAACTGCAGTGCTTTGAATGCATGAAGAATAATGAGGGTCTGAATGATACATATACTTAGTGTGTGTGTGTGTGTGTGTGTGTGTGTGTGTGTGTGTGTGTGTGTGTGTGTGTGTGTGTGTGTGTGTGTGTGTGTGTGTGTGTGTGTGTGTGTGTGTGTGTGTGCATGCATGCGTGCGTGCGTGTATGTGTGTTGACAAGGAGCAATTGTGGGCACGTCAACACTCTGAATTCACGGTTCATTATTTACGGCCACTGGTAAACCACAACTGACTTTTAATGTTTAAAGAGAGAGCAATTTATTTACCGTTTAATCATTTAGCTGGCACATTTGAATAAAAAGTAATTTGCATCGATTTCAGTGGTTATTAAGGAGCAGGTAGGGGTAGGGGGATCTCACTCGCCGTTGAGTACAGGTTAGTCTGCAGACATTAGGGACTGAATCCAACGTAGCCACTATATCCTGCTCTCATATATATGTACTGCCTCCAACTATCTTGGGGGTCGCATAAGGGGGAACCACTGAGCTTTTCTGTTTGAAAAGTGCAATAATGTCTCCTCAATGGAATGGAAGTTTTAAGATTTGTCACATTATTAAGAAAGACGACTTATCACTGGGCCAACGTCTATGCTGTATTACCTAGCACGGTGGCTGGGATGTTCGACTCCCAGCCAAAGGATACTGATACTGGATAACCAAATAGTAAATATTACAAACAGTACCTCATCCATACTTGACAGTTACACGTATGATTCCTTACCACTCGCTCCAGCGGAGCGTTGTGCCTTGCCAGGGAGTGTGAATAATCAGACGGATCCTTGTGTTCTGCCCGAGGTTATTATTTCATATGCTCTGCTGCTACATTAGCATTATTAACACACGGAGAACAGCCTGTTAATTACAGACAGGCGGTTCAGCGTGTACACGTGTTGAACAATGCCATTCCATCTGCACATTGTGTCTAGATGCTGGGATAGTGTGCTACAATGTTGGCAGGGAGTAGCATTGCTTATTGTTTTTGGCCTTGATTCATAGATTTGTACAATTAATACATTTTTCATTGACTCGAGCCTCGCAATCATCGCTTGTAATGATGTGTTGTTTTATTACTGTATGCAGTATAATGTAATGCATTTAAAAATCAATAATGTGTCAACAAAGATTTAATGCTGCTTCACAGCGCTTCCCTTTCATTGGCCAGGGGAATTGGGGGAGATGGCTTGATGCATGTTGTCTGTGAAATTAGGGTAATACACAACAAAATGTACCCCGATTACATCGCCCGTGGGTACTTGGGACAGAAGGTAACTGACTAAGAACTCAACATCCTATGATGCACTTCTGGGAAGAATTAGGGTATTAATATATATTGATAGAGCAGAAGGTTGCACTTAGACAGACAACCCTGGACCTGATGTCCCATGATGCATTGCATTAACAAGGTTACGTATAGGATTTGGGCTAGTGATGGGTGGGTTAAATTTAAGTGGTATTAGGTAAGAGGTGTTTAAGGTTAGGTATCAAGGATTGGTGTATTTTTATATTGATAGATATACTATACTGGGTCAGTAGAGATAAGGGTGTTCTAATGGATTGTATAAAAGTGTAAAACAAACAAATATAAAATATTTAACTACATAAATGAGATAGCAATTTATCAGTTTATCATTTAACAGTTTGATAAGCAGACACCAACAACAGCAAAGTCATCATAAAGGAGAAATAACTTGTCGTTCTCTCAACTTGTTTGTTATGTCAGAGTAATCAGGACACCACGTTGCTATGGCAACAAGCTCTTTTTCTGGTTCTTAATGACAAAAATCTATTTACACATTGGCTAGCGACCCAAAGGTTGGGAAAGGGATTTATTGTGTCACATTGCATCTCAGTTTGAGTCAAAAAGAAGTGACACTGATTCAGCCCGTGTTATTTATTCTGAGCGGTGAATAACACATTGCATATGCAAGAAGGTCTTTGTCCTAGTTATCCATTCCCCCTGAATCACCTAGGATAGCATGTTGGCCCTGTTCTCCACAATCAATTACTGTTGCATTAATGCCCTGGCAAGATAGAGAGACAGAGACCGAGAGAGAAAGAGAGAGAGAGAGGGAGAGAGTGGGAAAGACAGAGAGAAAGGAAGCCAGAGACAGAGAAAGAGTAAAGAGAGCAAGAGAAGGAATTTATAGAAAAATAAAGAGAAATAGAAAGCAATAAAGAAGGATGAAGTGTGAAAGTAATAAAGAAAGCGCGAAAGACAATAAGAGATAGAGAGAGGCCAGGATAACACAGTATCAGTTCCCTGTTTGTTTTCTAAAGATACAGAGAGACTTTAATTGTGAGCGTGTAATCAAACATTATCAAACTCAAACTCATCTGCTAATGGTGGGCCATTACCCCACTCAAGCCCCCCCCCCCCCCCACTGCATCCTAAACAACCGTCATCAATTACCAACACCTGTCCCTGTGATATTCTCTGGATAACTCCGGAGCTAAATTAAATTAACTTATCCCCCTCCGCTTCCCCCTGTCGCCCACATCCCACCCCGATGTGGCACATGAGGAGACAGGTAACACACGCACACTTCTCCTGGACCGACAGCTGGGGGCGGGGTACGGAGAAGGGGGAAAATAAATAGTGTGGGGCGGGGAGGGGAGGGACAGTTAGGATCTGACAGCCATTGTCTACCTGGAATCTTCTAGATAGAGGAGGAGGAGCAGACAGGGAGGAGGGGAGGGAAGATGGGGAGAGTGAATGAGAGAAGAGGACAGGAGCAGAGGGCAGGAGAGGAGGAGATCGAGGAGAGTATTTTAGAGAAGAGGGAAAGAGAGAATGACAATGGTAAGGGAGGAGAGAATGAGCAGAGGCTAAGGGAGGAGTGAGGAGGAGAGAATGACCAAGATGGTATGGGAGGAGAGAGGAGGCGAAAAGGAAAGAAAGATGAAAGTTAGGGAGAAGAGAGGAGTAGGGGAGGAGAGAATGACTAGAGATTAATGGAGGAGAGAGGAGGCGAGGAGGAAAACTTGAGGAGGGTACGGAGGAGAGAGGAGACGAGACTGAAGAGAGGGTATGGGAGGAGCGGGGCGAAGAGAATGACGTTAGGGTACGAGAGGATAAGAGGATGAGAGGGGGAGAGAAGGAAGGGAGAGGACGTCTAGGGTGGGTGCTGAGGAGGATCGCAGCAAAGGGAATCAGGAGAAGAAAAGGAGACAGCATACAAGGAGAGGAGACGGGGAGGAGAGTAAAGAGAGATAATTAGGCAGAGTGTTATGGAGGAGCACCGTGGTGGGGTCAGGGTGGGGAGAACAGAAGGCAGGGTCTCTTTCATCCAGCAGGAGGAGGGTCTCAGACTGTCTGGAACGCCACCAGAGGAAAGCCGAAGATCACAGCCAGCCGCCCCCGGCCGAGAGAGGCTGGGGGTGAGTGTGGGGTTGTGGATGTGCGAGGGTGTTGATGGATGTGTGAGTGTATGACCAAGTTGTGGATGTGCACACCGATGTGAGTGTGTGCAGATGTGTGTGCGCGTGTATGAGTGTGTAGGTGGTTGTGCATGAGTGTGTGTGTGTGTGTGTGTCTGAGAGAGGGGGGGTTGTTCCATGTTAAACACATTTCCTCTATCACACCAGGGGGGTGGCAGAATGTGGTTTCCCCAGTCTCTCCCCAACAGGATGAAGGCAGTAAGACATCAAACACTCTGGCAGCCAAGAGCCACGGCTGCCTATCTGCCAATAGGAAAGAGACATGGGATAGGGGTGTTTCCTTCAGCCAAAAGGAACACAGAGAAAGGACAGTGCTGTTTTTAACCACCCAATAGGAACGCAGCCATGGGACAGGGCGGTCCTGGTTAAGCCAATAGGGGAGCAGAGACGGAATATCACCGCCTCCGTCAGCCAATAAGAAAGTAGAGACAGAAAATCGCTGTCTCTTTGAGCAAATAGGGAAGCAGAGATGAGGCGAGGGCTGTGTTTGTCACCCAACCCAGGGGCAAGTTAAACGTGTGTTCACACAAGTTCACACAATTCAAAGTCATGTCAGAAGTGATGACATCAGCTGACTTTCTATAGGCTAATGTTAGAAGTCGCTCCAACACCCTTGTAGTGTCACAAGTATTAGAACAACAATTCAACATCGACCGACGGAGTAGGAGTCACACACAAGATGAAGAAACTACCAGCAACAAGGATTCAGTGAGGATTTAGTCTTCCCATAACTTGCCAAGTTACTTAAGAAATAAAGCTTTCTGGCTCTGTTTTGATTCCAACAGATGCTAGGGTATGATAGTAGTTAATGCTATGGCATCAGACTAACTTATGTTTCTGTGAAGTAAACAGCGGCTATGGCATAATGCTACCTGATGCTATTGGGTATTAAAACGATGCAGCTCTAGCAGGCTTGCTTTTGCTATGCCTATTCCAAACAGTGTTATTGTGACTAATGCAAACTCAAGTGGTGGTGGGTCTAACCACTGCTGGATTAAGACAACCATGAGGCCATGGGAAAGTTAACAGACACGATTACGTAATGCTATCAGTATCGGATGCTACGGCAAAGCTATCTGACACCATGATATAATGCTATCAGCAATGGAAATTACGGTGAAGCTAATTGACATGTTGACACAATGCTATCAATATCGGAACTACAGGGAAGCTCATTTACACTACGATATGATGCCATCAGTATCAGATGCTACGGTGAAGCCGTACTGAACTGTCGCTATGCTATAAGGATCAGTCTTCCAGCACAGTAGGTCAGTGCCTTCAGCGTTGATTTAAAAATAAGAGAGAGAGAGACAAAGAGAGAGAGAGCGAGAGCGAGAGAGAGAGAAAGAGAGATATGGCTGTCACTCTAGATCTAGCCTACTTCTCAACGTGCCCATTAATTTCACAGCAGATGGTGAGATAAAAAATGAAAAAAATAAATCAAGTGGACCAGTGGGAGGGGCTTGGGCTAAGCTGCTAAATAACAGCAGTCAGGGGAGAACCGGCCTCGCAGGACACGGCCCATACCCAGGGCGCGGCGACTTAACCCGGCCAGGTTACCTGGACAGAATCACTCCGCGGCCATGTGATGGATGTTCCTCTGGAAGGAACCCTTATTACACCGGGAGTACCGGAGACGAGATGGCTCTCCGGCCAGCAGTAACGCACTGAGCGCCATGCGGCGCAAGTACAGGGCACTTGACGCAAAGCTGAAATTATCTCCTCTCCCTCAACCCTCAGTATTCACGCCTCTCCCCCCCCCCCCCCCCCCCCCCCCCCCCCCCCCCCCAGGACACCCATTAACTCTGCTAGTCGAGGAGGAGGAGGGGGGGAGGGGAGGGGGGGAGGGGAGAGAGGGAGGGAGGGAGGGGGCTTCACAGCTCTGTTTTGAAATGAAATGAAAAGCAGAGCAGCCAAAGATGAAGAGATCTCCCTCAGGGTTGAAGTCTAGGAATCCACGTTGGAGACTCTCTCACCTCCCCCCAACCACGCACACACACACACACACACACACACACACACACACACACACACACACACACACACACACACACAGAGCCAGGCAGAAAGCAAGCAGACAAAGGAGCTTGTTCTTAGAGGAATCCCTATTTTACCACCAGGAGTGATGCAAATGATCCATTACAAGCCATTTATTCATTATCCTCTAGTGACATCACACACGTGGGAGCGTCCACCCAGATGTGTGATAGCTGGTAGTCAAGTGGACTGTACCACTCTTTGAGTTGGTACAGTCCACTTGATGAGGCTTATACGGTTGATATAGCCATCAGCCATCTGGGTGGACACCTGACACCGCTTGTGAGGTCACAAACGGGTGCATTCTGAAATGGCTTTGTAACAATCCTAATCCTGGTTGCTGTGTCAGTGAGCGGGAGCACCGAACAGAATTGTGCAGCTGCACGCTGCGCGCCGAGAGCAAGGAGACAAGAGGAGCGCTCCGCTTTTACTGCAATCAATCCATTTGTAGTTCATTAACATGCAGGCGCATTGTGAATTCCGCTAATTGGCAGCAGCAGGGACCCCTCGTCCTCAAGGACAGTCGTTAATCATATGATCAGCCGTCGCCGTCGACGCCCTTGAGGTGTGTTCAGGGCTAACGTTTGTTCGCCATGTTGGACCTTTTTTAAAGCTTCAAGAGTTAAATGGAGAGAGCAGAAAAGAGCGCGATTTTGAAAAATGTAACAACAAAATAAATATCACCTCTCTCTGCTCGCCCCCTCCCTAAATTTTTCCGCCATTGAGAAGTGTCGCCTTTCACACACAGGCAGGGAGGACGGAATATCCTCCGTGCCAATAATGGGAGAGTTGCCCCGATTGGACATAAATATGAAATACGAAATACAACTGTTTATAGCATGAAACAATGCGTCAGGGCCTTCTCCCATGGCGGCGATACGGTGGTTTGTAGCGTGCTACTGGAGCCAAATACCTAATTAAACGGCTACAGAGCCGTAGTAGCAGTGTCAACACTTGTTGGAGGAGGGTTCCTGACACAGCCTACGGGTCTGGATTTTTGAAAACCACTAAAGCGTGTCAGATTTGGCTGCGAAGGCCTGCCAGTGGGGAACGGCTCACCAAACAGAGGGGAGGTTGTGAGGGTGAAGAGAGGAATGGAGCGGACAGGGAAGCAGCGGTGGACAAGGAAGTCACACGCAAATCTGAGGTTTAGCACCGTAACTATCAAGGCAAGTCATCGATGAACCCGTACCCTAACCCTTCATCAACAGAAAGAGGTCTTATGGATCACGAGATCAGTTTTAGTCATTTCTAAAAGCCAAAGTGCAATGCAATTTGTGGCTTGTGGCTGTAGAATCGCAACTTGTTGGTAGTTGTTTCCGCTCATACAATGAGTACTTGCCCGGAATACTTGTCAGTGCTTGTCAGGCTGCGGAGCGGCATTGCAGCAGGCCCACCACTCCAGAAAGTCTTCCAGGCCAGAACGACATCACCATCTCCATAACCACCAACAAACAGCCCACTATGACAGGGGCCCTACATGGCAAGTGGCTCCTATGGCCTTAGTGGTTAACACAGTAGCGCATGTACCACTATGCAGAATGAGGCAGCTGTTTGACTCATGCATTGGCAGTCAAACAGTAAAAAAAAACAACCTGACAAATCCACAGCCCAGGGTGTTGGCATGCCAGGACCTGCTAACACGTATACGCATGAGCGATTCCAGTCTTCATAAGCACTCTCTTTGAGCTACGCTGGCACAGAGCTGGGTGACACATGAATTATCATCTCTTCATTGCAATTATCGCAATCAAATGAACACTTGCAAAAGATTAACAGTCAAGCGGATTGTAAACTCTGGCTGGGGAATGGAAGCCAAGTGAAAAGCGTCACAGACTCAGAGGGGAAAAAACTTAACAACTGAATGCCCTCCACTGTAGATCCCGGAAAAGGTCTTGGATGAAGTAAACGGAGGATGAGAAGTCACAAACACCTGTGACCGTTAATCAAACTGAACGTGTTGAGACACGTTGAGTTTGAAAAACATGACCTGAGGTCTACCGACACCAGCAGCGTTCAGATGTGACAAAAACTGATTATCGAGGGAGGGTGAGATGAAAGTGTGAGAGAGAAAGGTGAGAGGCTGAGGAAGGAGCCGGGAAAAGAGAGAGAGGTGAGAGAAAGGAGGGCAAGAGAGCGAGAAAAGGTATGAGAGAGAGACATAAGGAAAGAGCTGGGAATCTAGAAGTATTTGGCCATGGATTAGGCCTACTCTATTTCACGCGGGTCAGGCTGACGGAGAGGAATATTTAATCAGTGAAGACACTCAAACACTGCCAACAGCCAGGTGTCAGAGGGTTCAACCGTGAATACCTCACTCTCATCAAGTCCCGGGTGAACGAGAGAGGAAAGTGCATGTGGACAGACAAGAGTGCACGTCAAAGATAAATATGGGGGGCGTAACAGTGTAGTAGTGGTTAGCATGTTCCGACTCCAAGCCGAAAGGTTCTGGGTTCGATCCCCTAATGGTAGCATTCAGGGTCTAAATAAAGGTGAGGGAGGAAAATTCTACTGGCCAAGCAATTGCTTTGATAGGTAACCCTTTAACCCTTAATCTGGTGTTCATTTTGGACCATTGCAGCCTAACCTGTAAGAAAGCCTTTGAAGAAAGGTACCCTGACCCCCACCGGCTCTTCAATCACATAATAGCATTCACTGTAGGTCAATTTGGATAAAAGCATCTGCTACGTGACCAAATATTAATAGCGCAAACCGCACGTCCCTTAATCACACAGATGGCATACAATAAGTGATAGAGACACGGAGAGAGATCTGTGGACTGAATCATGCTGTAAAGTACCTGTTTCATATATACCTTCATACAGCATCCCTCAGAGTGAGGGTAAGGGGGGTTAAAACTATTCAAGGGGAACAAGATGATTCATAAGTAGCCAAATATTTGCTAAACAAACAACATGCTTCCCTACAGAACAAACACACTTCCTGTTAACAAGTCATAACGATACTGCTGCACCATTCAGAACATTAGAACACGTTGAACGATGTTGAAAGTGAAACGTCGCAGATAAATATGCAATTGCAAGTGTGCGGGTTTTTGTTTGCAACTACTGCAGTTATGATGCCACGTCGTCATGCCTCTCTCTGGTGCAGAGGTGAGCTTTTAGATGATAGATAAAGATAGAGAGGGAGGAAAAAGATGGAGAGTAATACAGAGAAAGAGACTTAAAGGCATACATACAAAAGCATCGAACAGATACTTTAAACTGTGTTAAAAAAAAAACTCAAATTGTTTTTTTGCCACCAAGATAATATATTTCTTATTTACTGCCATTTGATTTCTCTTTTTTTTTTTCCTATGAAAGTTATTGTTTAATTTTGCTTTTTTTTTTTTACGAAACAAAAGACATTTTAGTCTTATCAAGTGGCCATCATGATTAAATCACAAACACACCCACCCACCCACCCACCCACACATACTTCATTGAACACCACAACTTCATTGAACACCACAACTTAAATCCTCCACTCCCAAGATCTTCCCAATGCTGTGCAGCTTTGCCGTGGACCCAACAATACAAACCAATATAAGTCAAACAGAACCCACAATATAGCTGGACTCATTTATATAAACCAAGAGAAGTAATTGTAGTTCTAAATCAATAGAACTACAATACAACTGGTCCCAACATTAGAGCGGTCGATGGGTTTGTGAGCTGAGTGGGCATTTGGATTCAACACAGATCAGTTAGGTAAATACACTGCTATGGTGGATGGAGCCCACCACAAATAGAAGGGTCGGGAGGGTGTGTGTGTCTGTGTGTGTCTGTGTCCGTGTTCGTGTGTGTTGCAGAGGCAACATTTGCAACTCAAGAAACAAAGCTCCATATTCGCCTACATAAACGTATGTATCCCATGAATATTGTGGTTTATAGTCATTATCTCAAGTGTCTTTTTGGGCTTCACTAAGTCTCATTTCCTTCACTAAAACAACATTTGATAGATTCTTTCAATTCAATGTATTCCTAAATGAACACGGATGCACTGTTCTGTTCAGTAAGTAACAACTCTGTGCCACTGGCTACACTGCCTACACTGCCTCAACCCTAACCACAGGTGGCCGGATGTTTGTTGATGAAACAATTACAGTTATAAGTATCGCCATGACAACCATCTCATCTCGGCGGGAGGCAGTGACATAATTAGAGAGGTACTGTATAACTGTCCATCCATCCATCCGTCTCACGGCAGGAAGCCAATCATAAACTTGTAATGGGGAAAACACACAATGCACGACCACACATTCAGACACATCAACACAAACAGGATGAGTGTGTGTGTGGGTGTGTGTATGTGTGTGTTTGTGGTAATAACTATTATGGTAACAGTGTGATGATATTGTGTAAGCTCGACGGCGGATGTTTGTCCGCCCCATCAAATAATAATAAAACATTTCAATAACGCTAATTAAATTAAAAAAAGTTGTTGACTCCACTGCCCTGCGGTTTACATGCTGCTGAAGGCTATCAAATCAAAGTTCACCGTCAATAACACACACACACACACACACACACAGACACACACACACACACACACACACACACACACACACACACACACACACACACACACACACACACACACAAAGTAGTTAAGAGTAGCAGAGGAAACTTTCAGATGTTAATTATAGGAGCTACGCTGCTCTCCATCCGTTTACGTTGACACTCTGGTAACGAGTTCTCCCGTAGTCACGTTGGCGATCGTTATTCCGCTCAGCGGCGCGCCCTCATCGGAGCTCTATCCTTCAGGAGGGGGGGGGGGGGCGTGGAGAGGGGGGGGCTCTCTGCCTCGATGAACCTTCAATCACCTGACACACACGCCCAGCTGCTATCCATAACCTACCTCATACACACACACTCCTCCTCCTCCTCCTCCTCCTCCTCCTCCTCCTCTTCCTCTTCATCCTCCCAATCTTCCTCTTCACCAACTCATCAACACTTCCTCGCTCTTCTCGTTCGCCTTCCCGTTTTCCGAATAATCAGAGTAAGAGCCAATCATATTCGGATCAGGATCAGGAGCAGAACATCAGGTCACCCAAAGCCCTCTGAATGCGTACTATATGATTAAAGTTACCATGTTAAGCTATGTGTGTCGGTACGTTGTTGCGAGTGGAAACATTCACAATACAAGTGCACACTAAACATTTTTGTACGTAATGTTATGACATTTAGTGGGTCCCGGGGCTTAAAGCACCTCCACAAGAGGCCCCACCACACCCTTCTCACCAGCCCAGAGGCGAGAGCCTTAGAGGGGGTTACGGCCATGCCGGTTACAGCTCCAACAACACGTAGTTAAGCGACGATTATTACAGATAATTAAGTACATTTGTAAAGGGTTTAATTGTTGGCATATTGGAGCCGGAGCAAGATAAAGTGAGGGCGGAAACGGGGTGGAAATTGGATTGGGTTTTGATTCGTATTCATCAGCCCGAGCCGCTTCGTACGTTGTGTAATTTGAGAAGCAACCCCAGGGCACCGTGCAGACAGGCTGGATTATTACAGCACAGCATGCACACTCAGAGTTTACTGGGGGAATCGCACAGCACACCGCCGTGCCCCATAAGAAAATTATTCAATTACATTTTCATTGCATTTGCCGGGATGAGATTCCCTGAAAAACGATTTTCGGTCTCCGAGGAGGCAAATTAAATAAATAAAGGCATTAATCACGTGCAAGTTGCAAAGTAGAACAAAACAACCAAACAGTGATCTAAAGTAATCTTTTTAATTATTTTGACTGTCCCGTACATGGGCTGTGACACCCAAATTCACCATCTGGAAGGAATAAATTATGAGTCATCGTTATAGGTTTGATGAGAACAAATTGATGAACTAATTACAATTTCTGGAGCAGTCTAGTTTTTGGAAATAAATAACGTTGGGCGGATAATCATCCAGTGTTTGTTTCAAGCTACAGCATTAGAATTCAAAGTAACACACGCATGCACATGCTAATCACATGCTTCGGCTGTAGAAATAAAACGGCTGTGCTGCAGTTTACTAAGGTTATCAATATATTGATTTGTTAAGTGTTTGTCACGACTCTGACAAAAATACATTGATCATACTCTGTATATATTGAACTGTATATATTATCTGGAACCTATATTGTATAGGCTATGAGTTGTTCACAGTCTCGGTTATCAAAAAAAAAAGATACTGCTAAACAGTGTGTGGTACTGTTGAGAATATCTAAATAAACACGTAACTAAAATGCAATCAAAGTTATAAATATCTACTAAGTGTATTGGAAAAACAGATGGTCTAGATGAGAGTGGTGGAAATATGGAGGGGATGGTGCAGAAAGAAAGAAGGGAAAGTGACCTAGACATTTGACGGGGGGTGGGAAGGACAGATGTAATGATGACGTTTGTGCTGTGTGACAACCAGTGCATCCCGCTGCCTCAGCCCACCCTGGGAACCATTTACTTAGCTCATCTCTGTCCGAGCTGCTCTCCCTTAGCTTATTAGCTGCTCAGTAGCATGCGGCCTGCGTGATCCCTATTAGTGATTAGCTCCCGGCATTGGCATGAAAGATAACTTTTAAATAATTAACTAAAAAACATATGAACTTTAAACACTTAAAGCGGTGCGCCTTTTCATGTTTAATTAGAGTACAAGTCCACTGAAGAGGGCGTTCAGTTTGGGTGAGATCATTACGGACATTAGCTTTGACAGCTTCACAGATCCAGAAAGAGCTCAGAAGTTGAGCAGTTGGGGAGATTTTTCAACAGAAAGAAAAAAGGGTGGAAATGCTACTTCTGGACATTTCCGGTCCACAAACTTGAAAGGTTGAAGTTAATGCGTGCTGTCACGGATGAATTGAGAGGTCATGCGAGGTTAAAAGCAGACGGCAGGAACCTGGTGGGGTTGTGTTTGGTCCAGTGCGTGTGGGCCGCGGCATTACCGCTGCTGAGCGTTAATGCTAACGCTACCGGCACACCTTCCCTCCCATTCTGTCGCCGCTGCCACCGGTCTCGGGACGGTTCCGAGCTTTAACAAACAAGCTCTCTGAGCTATCAGCCCGTTATCAGCCGTCACACTGTAGGGAGAAGATAAATCTAGGCAATTAAAATTTAAATTGCTCTGTGCACAACCGTGACTCTCTCTCTCTCTCTCTCTCTCTCTCTCTCTCTCTCTTTCTCGATCTATGCATTTCTCTCTCTCTCTCGGGGCCTCTCTCTCTCTCTCTCTCACTCACTCTCGGTGCCTCTCTCTCTCTCTCTCTCTCTCTCTCTCTCACTCACTCTCGGTGTCTCTCTCTCTCTCTCTCTCTCTCTCGGTGTCTCTCTCTCTCGGTGTCTCTCTCTCTCTTTCTCTCTCTGAGATAGATGTTGTTGACTGCACACTGCCAAACATCAACTATTCAACCATCTTCCCTTACAGAGATGATGGCAGCTGCTTGCTTTGTGCTTGTGCCGTCTACCTCGACTCATTAACCTCTCGGAGGGTTAAGAGTGTAACACCGTATCGTCTCTTGAATGATTAACTCGATAAGTGAACGGGCTGATCTAGAGGGACTCTCTCTCTGACTCAGTACACAACAGCAGTTTGTATCGTTTGCATGACCGACTCATTAAAAACACACGCACATCCATCTTAACATCACCAAGTAGACAAAAGGAAAAACCTAACGATGTTTCCACTGCCAATGCAGTGCGTGACTGCTGTGAAAAAAAATCATAAATATTAAAAACACACCATGTATTTGACATGACCCCGCAATGCCCGCTGTAAAGTAGTGCAAACCCTATGCCCTCATAATCCTCAGCGCCTGTCAATCAAAAGCGTCGCCCTAGGAATCCCTTCGTCAGCCAATCATCATGGGTCAGATCATAGGTGTGTACGTGTGTGGGTGTGTGTGTAGGGGGGGGGGGGGGTCGTTCTCGTGATGCAGCAACCCAGAGGAGCACCTGGACCATCTGGGCGGCTTTTCTCCACCATCTGGCTACCACAGACCTCCAGGGTAAAAATAGACCGTCGCACATGTAGGATCTACTACGTCTGAGAGAGAGCGTGAGTGAGAGAGGCTTGAGGGGCGGCAGGACAGAGAGTGGGGGAGGGATGGAGGGATGTAATGCGAGAGATGGAGAATGAGAGTTGGGAGGGGTGGAGAGACATAAGGTGAGAGTGGAAAAACGGGAGAGTTGTGCACAGACGGGTAGTGAGAGGCTGAGGGGGAGACAGACAGACAGAGAGACAGAGACAGACAGAGACAGGCAGAGACAGGCAGAGAGAGACAGAGACAGACAGAGAGAGACAGAGACAGGCAGAGAGACGCAGAGAGAGACAGAGAGAGGGAGAGAGAGGCAGAGAGAAGCAGAGAGGCAGAGAGATACAGAGAGAGGCAGAGAGAGACAGACAGAGACAGGCAGAGAGACGCAGAGAGAGACAGAGAGAGGGAGAGAGAGGCAGAGAGATACAGAGAGAGGCAGAGAGAGACAGACAGAGACAGGCAGAGAGACGCAGAGAGAGACAGAGAGAGGGAGAGAGAGGCAGAGAGATACAGAGAGAGGCAGAGAGAGACAGACAGAGACAGGCAGAGAGACGCAGAGAGAGACAGAGAGAGGGAGAGAGGCAGAGAGAAGCAGAGAGGCAGAGAGATACAGAGAGCGGCAGATAGAGACAGACAGAGACAGACAGAGACAGGCAGAGAGACGCAGAGAGAGACAGAGAGAGGGAGAGAGAAGCAGAGAGGCAGAGAGAGGCAGAGAGATGCAGGGACAGGCAGAATGGCGGATAGAAATGTGGGCTGAGAGGGGGAGGAGTCAGAAAATGTGCAGTAAGAGAAAGATGGATAGGAGAGGAATAGGGGAAGGCAGAGGGATAGGAGGTGAGAGGGGGAGGATGATAGAGGGATGGATGGTGAGAGGAGGGGGGGCCGTGGTGGAGAGTGGGCGATTTGAAGGGGTGATGGATGGGAGAGAAAGGTGGACAAGATGATGACAACTTATCATCAGCTCTTACAAGTTTGTACAAATTATTGGATAAGACTCTAACCCTTTCCCTCGCTCTCCCTATATTTCCCATTCTCCCCCGCTCTCACGCTTCCAGAGTGGATATAAGCAAAGATGACAGCCCTGGATATGGGGAGAGAAAGAGAGAGATTGATGTGCAGAGAAGCCCAACGCTGAGCTACAGCAAAGTGTGTTGTGCTCGGAACAGAGTGACTGGACTGGCAGAGGAGTTAATGGAAATAATACCTTCAGGACCGGCCAGCTTCACTTGGAGATAAGACCAGAACCGAAACTTGTGTTGTTTGGATTCCAAGCCATAAAAACAAGGCAGATTCACCCCGTTATGTTAGAGCATTGTTGTGGTGGTGAACGGGGATTTAGTATCTTTAAGTTAGTGAACGGTGCTTTGTTATGATTCGTGCCTTGTTGTTTTTCAGTTCTAGATAAATGGTTGCCCAGCGGTGGACGTTTAGCACAAAACATGCAGACGCAGATTTGGTTTCGTATTTAAAACGCAGCACAAACAACTTCACTCGTATTCTTTTTACAGAGCAAAGCACACAGAGCGCATTGCTGATTTTATAGACTCATTTTTGACGCGGAAATTCAAAACCATAATTTTGCATCTGACCCTAATTGAATGAAGTTACTTCCTCCTCACTCTTCCTGTGTGAGGCTGTGGTGTAAGGTTGTGGTTCTATTATAAGCACTGGCTGAAGTTTGACACCCTCTCAACATGACATACTCAGTGTGTCTACAAACCGCTTCATACTAGCCTGGCCTAACCCGTCAGGTACTATCTGAGGACGCCGTTGTGTAAAACAAGGAAAGGTCTACAAAAACAAACCTTGACTGATGGCTTGACTGTATGATTTGTTCATGTAATTATTCACAAAATTCACTCTGATTTTGTTTAACGCAAGTGCATTTAAGTGGAAGACTTGGCAAACCCTGACATTGAAAGATAAATTCAAGTGATTTGGGGAATTAAACCTGTCAAAAAACTGTCCATACATAGCGTTCACCATTTGGAAGCAGGAATGTATACTTAAATGTTCATCGCTAGATATAATTTAGATATATTTAATTGATCACTACAGAAAATTTCAGTTAATCAATTTAAAATAAGGATATTGAAATGAATACAATTAATTAATTAATAATACATGTAAAAAAAAACGGCAAGTATATCATTTAGCCCATTCATCATTTTAAAAACAAGGCAGAACACGACTTATGTCTAAGAGGATTGATTTCAACCTCTCCAACCGAATGATGAATTAAAACCAGTGTGCTACTCTATTAACATTCACATTCCTCCTCCCTACCACCACTTTAACGATCAATACAGAGGAGGTCTATAGGCACACTGCTCAGTCCAATGTTATCAATACAATACACTGACGAGACTGGATGGGCATTGGCAGCTAATGTCGTCCCTAAGGTCCAGAGTGTCTTCACTATGGGCCAAGAGAGTGACCTGGGGTCAGGCTGCACAACCACTACTACACTAGGGTGCTGCAGATCACAAGAGAATCTAGCAAACATGTTTCAGACCTTTAATGGTTAGATGTTTGCATGTAAAGAGCCCGTTAATGGAGAATAATGACCTATTTGTTAATATTATTATTTATTCATTCAGTATTGAGGAGGTTTTATCCCAAAGTGACCTTCAGGCGAGTCTGAGAACACTAGAAGCCTGCTTTCAAAATCAATACCGGAGCTAAGACAAGGGGGGAGCAGTGTGTGGGTAAGGGTATTCCTGCAGAGGTACTTGGTTTGATCCCCAATGTCTAGTTAACTACTAAATGCATGTTATGCACAACCAAGTTTCTGGGTTGCAAGGGTGTAAGATTTGAGATTTTATTTCCAATTATATATGCATTTCAGGTCAACAAGGGGTTAAAAACTGTCTCTCTCACACACACACACACACACACACACACACACACACACACACACACACACACACACACACCAGCAGAGAGGGCATTTAGATTCAACACAGAACAGGGAGGAAAACACATGCACACACACACACACACACACACACACACACACACACACACACACTTCGGCTTTCTTGTTACTCGCTGGACGTCCAATCTCTGATCTTTGATCCATGGCAGCAGTGGACATTTGTCCTCCCCTTCCCCCCTGTCCAAGCCCCTCCCTCTCCCTAAGCTCCTCCCCCTCTGGCCCCAGCCCTTGGACAGGCCTGGGGGAATAGCAGTACTCATATCTCACGTCTACACAGCAGCAAAAAGTAAATCTTGCACAATGCAACCACTGTGCCCACATAATGCTAATGACCAGATAAGCATTAGGGAGATAACCTCTATCGCACACACACATGGGTGCACACAAGTGCATGCGCACACATACACACACACACACACAGGCTGGCAGTCAACACAAATCGGAGCTGTGTGAGGCCGCGTGAAGCCAGAGATATGAGGAAGATTTATGTGTGTGTGTGTGTGTGTGTGTGGCTGTGTGTGTAAGTGTGTGTGTGTGTGTGTGTGTGTGTGTGTGTGTGTGTGTGTGTGTGTGTGTGTGTGTGTGTGTGTGTGTGTGTGTGTGTGTGTGTGTGTGTGTGTCTCCAATCAACCATACCCAGGAACAAGCATATGCAAAATGCATTAAGAGTGAAAGAACAAGGGAGAGAGAGACACACAGAGACACAGACAGAGGCACGGACCGACAAGGCGCGAGAGGGTGATGGAGAGACAGGCACAACGGTGGAGAGACACAGAGAGGGACAGAGAGGGACAAGGGGGAGGGAAAGGGGGGGGGGGGAGGACGGAAAGAATACACATTTCTCACAGAAAGCCGTTATTTGGTGATAAAAAGCCGTCCACTGAAGCCCTATCCGTCTTTCTAATGGTGTCCCCTCCACTCCCACACATTAATATAATCTGTTATGTCCCATAAGCACACGCTTCAACACACAATCTCGGATAAGTACCCTGTGTCAAACCAGTGGCAGTGTTTGTGTGCGTGTCTATTTGTGTTGGTGTGTGTGTGTTTCTGTGTCTATTTGTGTTGGTTTATTGGTGTGTGTTTGTGTGTGTTATTCTGTATGTGTGTGCTCGTGTTTCTGTGCGTGTTTCTGTGTGTGTGTGTGTGTGTGTGTGTGTGTGTGTGGAGATAGCTGGCTTCAGGATGATAAACCAGAGAGGTTTAATAAAGGCCAAAATGCAGCCAGTCTCAATTAACCACGGCCTGATTTACTTCATTATATTTATTTACACTTTATTTACACTTTACCCATGTGCCAGCAGCTAGATTAAGCCAGTATTGCATTGCATTGCATGTATGTGTGCATGTGTGTGTGTGTGTGTGTGTGTGTGCATGTGTATAGCTCTGAGTGCGTGCCTTTCTGTGGATGGGTGTCGTCATGATGCATGTGTGTTGTGTGTGCGTTAATCTGCGTGTGCATGTGTATCTCCATGTGCATGTGTGCGCTGCGTGCGCTGCTACCCTCCAGTCACCAGCCGGTGATTGACCGAGTGCTAATTGTCAACACGGTGGTGGGCGTTGTCACAGCGACACTGCCTGGCCTATAGCAGCTCTCCGCTCCAGGCTATAGCTTGCCGTCTGCGCTAACCTCAATATAAACCTCCACGCCTGCAAACCTGAACCCCCCTGATCTCATCACAGCAAACAGGAGGAAAACAACCTTAAAAAAAACACAAAGTAATCTAATTCCTTCGTTTCCTCCCCCAGACAGGAGACCTTATTATGGCTCAGTCGTTTCCTGAAATTGAACCCGACACGGGGACGTCTTATGTTCCCATAATATTGTTTCTGAAATGATAACCGAAGAAGACATAATGTGCCGAAACTAAAACGTCATTACGGCTTAAACACAAGAACACAGGTAACAACGCACTGCAACTCAAAAACAATGTGTGCCTGACGAAGTCTTCCCGACACGCATCACCAGGATGACATCACCTGGCAGGAAGAGCCAATCCAAGGTTTTGTCAGGGAATGTGTTATTTTTCCACTGGCCGAGACTGCAGAGGGGAGTCCCCTACAGCCCAATAATCAAACGCACACAATGAATCAGCCTGATGAGGATTCTGCTGTTCAGCGCCCCGACTGTACGCCAGATACATGAATAAAGAGAGAATAAAGACTGGGCTGTTGAATCATTCATGGGGCCGCACACTGGGAACTCTGAGTTTTAAAGTTTAAACACGAAAGGGTAACGTTTGCCGGACTCCGTACAGCGCTCTGACATCACTTCCTGTTTCAGAGGTTCGGGGTTTGTTCCACAATTTGTAGATTTAGTTTGTTAGTTCGTTCCACAATTTGTTTATAGAGCACTTCTACTCTTGCATGATTGTGGGACTTTGATACGAGGACTTTGATCGATAAAAGTTCTCTGGAGGACAAGTCGTGATCAAAGCGTTATACGGTGTCAGAGAATAAATCATTGACCAACCTTCTATTCCATCACAGCGGCAAAGTTCCCAGCTCATAAATAAATTCCATAATGCATGCATAACTAAAATACCATTAGGTCGCATTATTAGAAATTATGCTTCCGTTATTAATTGGAACACTAGCATTGTGCTACCTACCATGATTAGGTCTTATATTTAAACGCACACAATGAATGGTATGATATCATTACTTCAGTATCAAAGTCCCAATGTGTGACGTTTCAACTAACTCACAACTAACTAATTTACCTGGACATATTTACTCGTACTGAATACCGATCTATAGTGTTTTACAGTGTATATATATCAATAAAATCACATCATACAACAGTTATATTCTTTGCTAGCCTGCACATCTCTCTTTGTTACTAAGTAAATTGCTATCGACATTCCCTAACACCTCCCACTTACGCCACTCCTAGCTACGCTGGGTCGCATCACACCGTATTATAGCCTGTAAGAGCGGATATGTGGGTTCTTTCAATTCTGAAAGTCTACCGCCTACTGACTAGGATGGGCTCAATCGTACACATTGCTTGCGTCTTTAATACCTTATGGAATCATTATTAAATGTTCCGCTAGCATTATTGGATTTTATGCTACCATGATTCGATTTCACGGTAGCAAATATGAAATCACATAATAAACAAATGAGATATTAATTGCGACTCAAAATAACAGCCATTATCCATTTGACAGTCAAGAGTGTGAACTAGCTTACCAAGTATGACATGTATTTTGCTTTTAATAACTTACCATCTCATGTCAAGAAATGTAATAAATATAATCGTGAAGATTGCTGAAATATTACGTGACAAGAACAGCTGATAAATGGACTATCTCGAGGCAATTTGCAATAGCTATTAAAGTTATTTTATTCGCCTCGTTGTCTTTCATCTTCCCAAGGCTGTAGTTCATTGATAACTCTGGCAGCGTCACGAGAGAGCTGTGACAAAGAGCTGCTGACAGAATACACACACACATAACTCGATTAACCCCGGGAAAGCTGTGGTGGCTATCCACCAGGCAGCAGCACCGGTACAACACGCAGCTTCAAACCCGAGTACGCTTGGCGACAGTTAAAAAGCCTCCGTCACTTCTAATGGACTTAGGGATGAAACCACAAAAAAGGGGGAGAAAGGAAGTGGTCTTCCACACCTCTAATAAGGCTGACCCCTGGCAACCCGGCCCCCCTCCCCGCAGCAGCCCCTGATCTAATTAGGAGGGAGGGGCAGTTAGCGGTGGTCCCTACGGATCTGCTTATTATATCAGGCCTTAGTAGGGGGTAGGGGGTCTCCACCTCCCCCACCTCCTTGTTCAGTCACCTGGGGTTATACCCCCGTTCAAAAAACCCCTCTGATACCTCTTAATGAACCAAGGGGTCCCCTCTCCCACCATCGCTCTACTCTCTGTACTCTTTCAATGGGATCAGGGTTCCAAGAGGGCTGGACATTATGGGGGGAAGGATCGTTCCCCCCCCCCCCCCCCCCCACATCTATTAGAGAGCTAGGGCTGACAGTGGAACGTGTCCAAAACCAGGAGAAGCCTGAAATCACCACAATCACACAGAGACAGAGACAGAGAGAGACAGAGACAGAGAGAGGGACAGAGAGAGGGAGACAGAGACAGAGACAGAGAGAGACAGAGACAGAGACAGAGAGAGGGACAGAGAGAGGGAGACAGAGACAGAGAGACAGGGACAGAGAGAGGGAGACAGAGACAGAGACAGAGCGACAGAAAGAGAGAAAGAGACAGAGAGAGGGACAGAGAGAGGGAGACAGAGACAGAGAGACAGAGACAGAGAGGGACAGAGAGAGGGAGACAGAAACAGAGACAGAGAGAGGGACAGAGAGAGGGACAGAGACAGAGCGACAGAGAGAGACAGAGAGAGGGAGACAGAGAGAGAGACAGAGAAAGAGAGAGACAGACAGAGAGAGGGACAGAGAGAGGGAGACAGAGACAGAGAGAGACAGAGAGAGACAGAGAGAGGGAGACAGAGACAGAGAGACAGAGACAGAGAGAGGGAGACAGAGACAGAGCGACAGAGACAGAGCGCCAGAGACAGAGAGACAGTTGTGGGAAGTTGTGGGAAGTCCATAATGCATAGGTCTTAACAGGATGAAGGGAGGTCTATTAATAGGGATGTTGGGATCGGAGCAGTGTGTTTGTCGGCTGATGGGCCACCTCCTCATTAGCCTGAGCAAACCCGGGCCCTTAGCCTGTTAGCTGAGATTAATCCTCCTCCGCTTACCCAGACATGCTCCTCAGCCTAGTGTAGCTTAACCGGCGTGGGAGGTTGGAAGCCCTGCTTTCATCGAAAAGCCAGCAACAAAGATCTCTCTTTGACATACATCTCATTAGGGATCAGGTGGGAGTTGGGCAGTAATTAAAGACGGACAGGTCATTAAGGGGCAGGTAGGTGTTAGACTGTACATTGACAGGGCATTAAGGAGCAGGTAGGGGTAAGACTGTACATTGACAGGGCATTAAGGAGCAGGTAGGTGTTAGACTGTACATTGACAGGGCATTAAGGAGCAGGTAGGGGTAAGACTGTACATTGACAGGGCATTAAGGAGCAGGTAGGGGTAAGACTGTACATTGACAGAGCATTAAGGAGCAGGTAGGTGTTAGACTGTACATTGACAGGGCATTAAGGAGCAGGTAGGGGTAAGACGGTACATTGACAGGGCATTAAGGAGCAGGTAGGGGTAAGACGGTACATTGACAGGTCACTAAGGAGAGTAAGGGTTGGAGAGTGAATACTAGGGTTGGGAATCTCTTTGATTTTAAAACTATTATTGATGCATCTCAAAGCAATTTTTTTTAATGTACATTTCCATGCGGGATTTTCAAAAATATATGTATACATCTGAATTTGCTGCTCAGAGTTTGCTAATCACTTCCTGCTTTTGTGATGATCATTAAAGAAATCAACAGATTAATTACCTTATCTAATATTTTATCAGAGAAAAAGCTTTTGTCACAAATATGAAGAACATGAAGAATAAGAACTTGTTTGTCGTTCTTGTGTCTGGCTGTGAGTTTGCGTGCATGCTATGCTATGCTATGCGTAGGCTGAATCGCAATCGTGTCCAGACAAATCACATGGCCAATACACATTGAAGATAAATTAAAAGATTTTAAAACTACTCCAATTATCCCTCTCTGTCGAACAGAATGTTGCAGGAGGCGAACAAATTTAAGATTTTTTTTATTTTTTATATTAGATATATTTTCTTATTCTGTTTATTAACATATCTGAATCAAGACGGAATCGTTCTACACAGAATAGCGATGCATCGAAGAATCGATTATTTTTCCCACCCCTAGTGAATACAGAGACAGGCCAATAAGGAGCATTTAGGGGTTAGAGAGTAAATATGGAAACAGGTCAATAAGGAGCAGGTAGGGGTAAGACTGTACATTGACAGGTCATTAAGGAGAAGGTAGGGGTTAGAGAGTGAATACAGAGACAGGGCAATAAGGAGCATTTAGGGGGTTAGACATTGAATACGGAAACAGGTCAATAAGGAGCAGATAAAGGTCAGTCAGTGAATACAGAGACAGTTAGGGGCTTGGGGATCCTGCTCAAAGATGCCTACCAGTGAACATTTAACCCACAACCTTGCTGCTGTGAGCCAGCACCCTCACCACTAAAGCCCTATCCTATCCCATTCCATCGTCTCTTGCGTGCATTCTAAACGTTATTTCTCAGATGTCCTCCCTGACACGCGGCGTGTTCCGGATGCGTCACACGGCTGTGAATTATCTCGCTGAGCTGAACATATTGGGCCGAGCAGAGGAGGGGAGGGAAGGAGCGTCCTCTGGTTCTCTTGCGGTTGACCACGAGAGCGCGTTATGTAGCGTGTTGACGCCGCCTTGGATGCGGCGCAACACGCTTCAGTAAAGGAGACATTCCTCGGGTAGCCCGGACAGAGAGGATGAAACAGAGTTCTGCTGAACAATGCAGAAAACATCCGGAGCCCGTTATCAGAGGAGATAGAGTCCACTGTGAGCCAAACATCCCGCTCGGTCAAGGGAATAAAGAGATGAAGGATGAGGACGCACGCACATAGCCACCTGTTTGCGTTTGCGTTTCCTGTCCGGGGAATTATAACGTTTATCATATCGAATCATTAAAATGGTACATTGCATACGATTAGAATCACTTCAGATTGTGTGAGCATTTTAGTGGCAATAGATTTTTACTACTTGTTAATCATTTATAAGGGTTTTTAAATATATAGTTAAAGTAATACATATTTCTTTGTGTGAAAGAATGAATATGCCAAAATCAATGAAGTATATTATCGTAGTTTTAAATCCAATTATGAATTTCAATGTCTTTCAAATTAAAATACTCTTCATCGAAAGATTTTTTTAATAATTTTAATTAAATCCACTGTCAACTGTTGAACAAAGTTCAAGAGCTTCTCAGGCTTTCAGTATTTTAATTGTTTTATTCTGAGAAGTGAGAATGGTGTGTCCTTTTCATAATGTAGTTTACCTTTTCGAGTAGCACAAGCCTCAAATCATCTAGCCACCTATGTTTAACAGAGAAACTGAATTTCAAAACTAGAAATCAGCATTACTGCCTGCTAAGTTTAAAAACAACATTGTCTTTTTTTTTCATTTCATGGAAAAACCGAAGAAAGTGTGCTGAGTCATCATCAGCTAGACATACATTATTCATCTAAACGTCCGCCTACACTTCTGATCAATCCCTCACATGATCCGTCTAAGCCCCCGACTTTAATAACCACATTCGCCTGCATCTATCCATCTATCTATCTAGCTATACAGCCTGTGTACCTCAGTCCATCAGCCCTCCATTCCCCCATCTTTGAATCTACCTACCTATATACCTATCAAGCTATCTATCCATACATCTATCCGCTTCCTGTCAACCTACCTATCTGTCTCCAATCCATCTTTCCATCCAGATACCTTTTCATCCATCCATCCATCTATTCATCGAGATATCTATTCATCGATGAGTCTTTACATTTATCCATACACCTATCCATCTTTGCACACATCGACCCATCACTCTTTCTATCCATTTCTCGGATGACGCTATGTTGGTATACCACACACGGTGTAGGGTGGAAGTTGTTAGTGAAGTCGTGATGCTCCTGGGGTCAACCACACAGATGGTAAAAAAACATCTCGTGCCAACAATGAGTAGCGCACTCAGTTGCACTCACATAATCCTGTGTCAAATAAACCAACATAACCTGGTTGCAATTCACTGCAAAACAACCAGGTTGTTGAACCTTACCAAACGAGGGAAGCCCTCCATGCATAGATGACATGAATCATATTATTATTAAAACATTGTTTGTAAGGATGATCCTCACACCACAGCCTGCACGTTGTAGACGTGAGGGTTGTGACGGGGAAGCTGTTAGATAGAGTGGCTAGCGGAAGAAGAGCTGGCAGCCTTTTGCATAAATGCACTGCTTTGCGTGCATCACCCTCATGCATGGACAGGCTCAGATCCAACTTGTACTTCCACCCAGCACCGATGGTGACTGTGAGTGTGAGTGTGTGGGTGTGAGTGTGTGTGTGTCTGTGTTTAACACGTGGCGGCCATCTCTCGCCTCCTGCCTTAATCTAATTGGAACGCTGAGTGGTTAACGCGTGTTGTCCTAAATGGCCAAGGCGAGGCGCACGGGAGAGCGTGACCCGTGAACACGGGGTCGTGACAGATGGATGCAACGTTCAATAACCCAGGGTAGAAAACTACATTTACCAGCAGCGATCTGATTATAAACAAAGTGTCCAGGAAGTAGAGATTTAAATCAGGTTGGACGGGGAACCTAAGAGGTGGCCCAGGTCAATAAGGTCCCCTATAGAGCCCCTATGTTGAAAACAAAGTATTGTATATTCACACCCAGTCTGTGTGTTTTCTCTTATATCTCTTGCTTTCTGCCCTGCATCAATAAATGCCATTTGGTGGATGCTTTTATTCAAAGTGAGTAGTGGCCCCCACGGGAATCGAAACGGAAACCTTGGCAGTTGGCAGTGTTGCTGCCATGCTCTACCAGTGATAAACCAACTTCCCTAAGGCCATCAATAATATGCTATCTGTTGACACCAAACACCATTCATACCTATAATAAAAAATAATGACAAAAAGTGAAACCCTTTGTATTTGCAGTCCTTCTTCATTCTGACAGGGCACAGCTGTGCTGCTCGCTGATGAGTGACATGGTGTTCAACCATCCACAGAGCCGATTCCTACCCCGACCCCTCTGTTCCGGCCAGAGGCCCCTGGCAGACCCATAGGGACGCACAGCGGCAGAGGCACTGTTTGAAGAGGAACCTATCGCACGCACAACTATCAATGTTTAACCCTGGTTTTCACAGAGGCAGTCAAATCGTTTAAATGCTCCCTCTTTTACCCCCCAGATGTGAGGCTGATTAGGCGTTACGAGCCGTTTCACGATGCATTCTCTGGTGACATCACAAGCGGGGTGCCCACCCTTGTAATGACTAATCACCCGCACACCGGGTGGAAAAATAGGGACCCCTTAAAAAGTTACAATCGGGCAACTATTTGAGTCAAAACTTTGAGTCATTCAACGCAGTGGAACAAACCCTTTCAGTGGGACATCTACTGAAAAATATATCATTTATTTTACGGTTTCCAAACGATTATGATCATATACGTAGGCTATGTCTGGTTTAAAACAACAACAGCTGTATCGGTCCCGGGCCACGACGAGATAAAACGGGCCGTTAAAACAACGTTAACGAAAAACAAGCAGATTAATCAAGTCTGTCGTTAAAACCAAGATGGCGTTCTCGTGGAGACAGGTAGTTGTGCGGGCCCTCCTGTTGCGTTTCTCATTACTGCGCATCCTTCTTCTTCCTCCGCAGGGCGGGGGGGGGGGGGGGGGAGGCCATGAAGAGAAAACAATTCCCATCTTCTTTTACACGCCTCTGGTTTGATTGGGGTGCTGTGAGTCTCAGGAAGTGCTGAGCGCCTCGGACTTTGTTTTAATTAGGCAAGGCTCTTAAAGGCTATGACGATGGTTGGGGGTGGGGGGTATAGTGTAGAGTTATGGAATCTATGGAGTTATGGATTTCCCACACTTTATCCCACGCTTTCTTTCTCACTTCTCCCCCAGAGTAAAAAATAAATAAAAAAGAATACAGAAATGACTACCCTTGCATTTCCTGATTCCTATAGCTAGATTGCAGTTTGTTTTTTAAACTAAGACCATAACTTTTTTGTTTGTCACGACTCTGTTTTTTACATGCGGGTTGCCTTGGAGAGAAAACTGCTGAATAATTAAATGTTGAAACCGGAAGGCATCAGAGAGTCTCAAAGACATCTTGTGCGCCTTTGCTAGCGGTCGCTGTCAAGCGCCTCAAACGTCGACGAGGACAGCTGTCGCCAATAACGACGAGGGGGGGGGTGAAACGCAGCGACGTCGGCGTAATGGAAACATCAGAGTCATTAAGGGCTCACGCTTGGTTACAGTCTTTCATTTGGATGCCTAATGAGCAGCGAGGCTATTTGCTGTCGGGTGATTACGCAGACTGGAGGGTCAGGGGTCGACGCCACTCTGCTGAATCAAAATCACATCAACGCGCACCTTGAGGCTAGGTGCGTCCAAGGTGCAGTTTGAATTTCACTTACGGAGATAAAACTGACATCTATATTAATTTGCAGCTGGTTGCCCCTAGCCGTGGGGCGTGTTCCCGACGTAACAAACAACGGGCCGTATTCATAAAACACTGCGGGGTGCCGGCACTCAATCTGAGGCCCGGGGATTGGAGCTCGTTCAGGGGTTACCATGGCGCCGATTACCGCCGCTGAATTTCATTAGCCGGTGTGTTATTGTAATGAAAAGTAATCAAAATTGACATGATAATGACCGGCCTCGAATTTCAGAGGCAGGTTGACGAAGGTTTGCTAGGGGGGAGGAGTGCAATGCAATTGTTTTTTTATGATTAAAAATGTATGTATACTGATGTATTCTGAAAAGCATAGCGTAATGTCAAACTTAAAAACCATATTGTATTGTACAACTTTAGTTAAAATATATATATGATTGTGCAAGCACTGTGTCTCTGCCAACAATACGTTGTTGTTGGTCGAAATCCCAGCAAAGGAGATTATCCTCAAATCAATACAACCTCCCCAAGTTCCCTGCAGAAACAAGTCCTGATTGAATTGTGAATTTGGCGTTGCGTCAGAAGATTCTGAACAAAAAAGAGGTCCAAGCAAGTCCCTCAAGGATTGAACCCAGAACCTTTTAACTTTCAAACACCCTGGCCACTAATCTCCCTGTTCCCTGATCTACGTCCGGATCCACAGCCACCCATCCATCACTTCCTCTCCTTAAGGATCTGGGGATCTTGGATTCCCATTCTGGATCGGGGGGCCTATCCAACACCAGCATACTGCTCCAACACATCCCTATCAGGGATTAAACCACTATCTTATCCCGTTATCAGCAGTTCATCAGCCTTATCACCAGCATCACTGACATCCTACAGCTGCACAGTAGATTAATGGAGTGGGAAGCAGAGGAAGACCAGGGGGGTGCAGGGGGTTTAGGACCTCTCACACCGGACTGTCAGCACCCATGAGGGTCTTCATCAGAGGCAGGGGTCCGCTCTCTTCCCTCCTCCACCAGTGTTCATCTCAGAGACGCATTAAAGCCACACACACACACACACACACACACACACAATATATATATAATTAAATTAATGATGTAATAATGTACACACAAACAGTTTATGGAATCTTGACACAGAACGGAATGGAGTTTCTTAATCAGCGATCAGCAATAGTGGTGCGATGGATTATTATTATTATTATTATTTCTTAATTATTCCTTCAATGATTACCTTAATTAAATCCCTGCTGGGTGAAACATACATCAATGCTGCCAGTCATCGGCTAGTGAGTGTGCTCAATCTGTCCCCAATAACCCCACACACTGCCATCCCTCCGCAACACCGGCGTTTAGCAGCTCTTGACATTTAAACACTTTCTAAATCCCTCGGAGGCGCGTGGCGTCTTAAGCCTGGGAAACGTGACATGTGTGACGGTGTCGCGACGGAGGAACAACGTCTGGTGTTTGGTGATTAAAGCGGGGTCAACGTGTTTGTAGAATGCAGAGATGTGTTGCCAGAGGTCTAAAGGGCCGTCATGGTTTACTATCGTGTTGTTGGATTGTCCTCTCTTCACCGTCTCTCTTTAATATGTTTTATGTGACGGGATACATTACTTAGGATTAGTACCATATAAGGTAGCAACCACATTTTGTTGGAAACTTAAAGCAACATGTACACATGTAAAATTGGTTCCAAAATGTTGTTCCAATTTCTGTTCCATTGGACCGGCCAGCATGAAACATTGGTTGAGCTCTTATTTTGAAGCGGTTTCTTGAGGGTCGACTGATATCCATTTCCAACTTTCTGCTATATTACCAAGCTAGGCGAGTTTCTCCTGTTGGAGTAGCCATGTCTCGTCGATCTAAAGAATGGTTACATTTTGGAAAGGTTGACAACAACAAGGACACTTGTTTTCAGTTACCTTTCCTAATGTGACAAGTGAAATGGTAATAGATTGAATACCTAATTTAGAGGAACAGACGAGTGATAAACGTATTCATTGAGTAAAGAGTGACCTCCTGTATGTCTGTGTGTTGCATCCAGTAAATCAATACAAATGCAGAAGTCAAAAATAATAAAATAATATTTTGAAAGAGGTACCGAAACAAGGAACAGAAAAATGTTAATCGATACCCGGCCCTCCAAATAGCAATAAAAAAAACAACACATACATCACAGTGCTATCATCCATTGTTTGAGTGTTATCACCCATGTGTGAGCAAGTGTGATCCTGAAAGTAAGCCAGTGCTGCAGAGGCTAGAAGATATTAAAGTAGGTATATATGGTGTGTGTGTATGAATACCGATGCACATCCTCACACCATGTTCGCTGTGAGGATGTGCGTGTGTGTGTGTGTGTGTGTGTGTGTGTGTGTGTGTGTGTGTGTGTGTGTGTGTGTGTGTGTGTGTGTGTGTGTGTGTGTGTGTGTGTGTGTGTGTGTGTGAGATGAACGCAGGAACGCCTGGCACTCCATCATCTCTGGTGGCCGTCGACCAATGGCAGAGCAGGGAAAAAGGCGGCTAGATTCTCTCTCCCTTTTTCTCGCCAAGGTCACGATGGAGGAGGAGAGGAGTGGGGGAGTCCATTTGGGCACGTGCCCAAGGGCACGAGTCAGTTGGACAATCACACAGGCACAGGCACACACACACACACACACACACACACACACACACACCTCTGTATCAGCGCCACTGCCACGAGCTGGTGATGGGAATGGAAATGAGACAATTGTCCAGAGATAATACAATTTAAAAGAGGGGATTCCCGAGAGGAGAGGGGGGTGGTAGGGAGAAACAGAAAGGAGAAAGCGTGAGAGGAACCATCGTTCTGGTATTCTATCTGCTCAGGGTTCGGCATTCAGCCTAGTTTTGACACTGACTTAATGACTGGAGGGAGTGAAAGACCCGGACGCCATTGTCTGGGAGCAAATTGAAATCCAGTGAACTATAATGTATTTATTGTCTGGAAACAAAGCCAGCACTCTCAACGCTTTTTAACAATTTACTGCCCGGAGTGCAGCTAGAAACTGAGTTTCTTATCAAAAAAAGAGCTTAACATTAGACATATCAGTACTTAAACCATTGTTGGCCAAAATGCATATAAACATGCAGCCCCTTTTAATTGCGTATTTTATGCACAATATTGAAAACGAATAAAACTGAATTAAAAATACATGGAAGTCTTCAAATTGTGGTGGACCTGCCAGCACACCAGTCTCCCACAGCCCATCCTCAAACTGGGGAGAAACCATTCCCAATCCACCGGCACCGGGGGGGAAAACTGCAATACCCAGAAAGACGCAAAAAGAGACTCAGTGTCGACCAAACAAAACACCTTTCAAACTTCAAAGCTTTATTTAATCAGTCAGCCTCCACACACACACACAGAGACACAGAAGCACAGACAGACAAGCAGACACGCCATAGGTACTGTAATGTTGACGATAATATGACGCAACGTGTAAGAGTTGGCGCCCGTTGGACGTGATGGAATCCATCTATTTCCCGGTGTGAACAGACGTAAGGCTTTGTGGTGGAGCCCTGAGAGGCCAGACAGCTGGCAGGGCTGTCCGGCAGCTGCCAGCGAACAAGGCGCTTGGTTGGGGGGGTATTACTGCTACTGCCAAATTATTACATCGTGCCAATGACTCCTATTCCCGTCTGCCTTTCATGCGACCCTGCAGCGGTGGATTACTGCAGCCGGGCGCGCATGCATGCCCACTGTACACGCACAACCGTTGTGCACTTGCTGCGTGTCGTGCACGTACACACAAACCCACGCGCACATCGACATTGTGTTGCACAGACATTGTGATCACACGCACACACACACACACACACACAACATTGTGTTGCACAGACATGGTGATTGCGCGCACACACACACACACACACACACACACACACAGATCCACACACACACACACACAAACACACCGTGTGTGCACATACAAACAAATAGAGGGTTCAGATGAGTGTAATTCTTAAATGCCCGGCATTCCCCGAGATGGTCAGGCAACAACACGCGCTAATCTCCAGAACAAAATAATAGCTGCAAAGAAGAAAGAACGAACACATCAGCACTTTGCACCTCAACAACAACACTGCAAGCATACTTCAACAAACGACACCGCTCCCCAGCGCCCCCACCCCTACCCCGTCCCATCGCCTTGGAAACGAGCAAGCCACAATCTGATTGGATAACATGTTGTTTTAGCAGGAGAACAGCCGGGTGGGAGGCGCGGGGGGGGGGGGGGGGGGGGGGACGACCCTCTGTTCTCCTTCCAGATGTTTCTGCCTCTCTCTCCCTCACACACATACTCTCTCTCACTCCCTGACACACATTTTCTCTCACACATACATGCATCCTTTCTCTCCCTCACACACACACACACACACACACTGTACACACACACAAACACACTTCCCTCCCTTTCACACACACACAAACTCTCAAAAATACACATTCTCCCACACAGACCCCTCACACAAACACCCCCCCACACAATTTTTCTCCCGCAGGCACACCCTCCCGTCCACACACACACCCTTTCTCTCCCTCTCTCATGCATGGACAGTCTCACACTTTCTCTCCTTCTCAACCACACATTTACTTCCTCTCTCCTTCTCATCCACACATTTACTCTCTCTCTCTCTCCTTCATCGCTCCAGGTTGTTTGGTCTGAGTGGACTGTTTCAAAGTCCCTTTCCTGGCAGTTTCCAGTAATGTAGTTGTACTTATAATACAGCTAAGGGAGGCTGGGAACAGCTCTTTAGCATTAGGCTTCAAAGCGTCCTCACTTGACACTACAGTGCTGGCCTAGGCGGAGCATGACATTCATATTTCAAAGGCATTAAGATGAATAAAAAATAAAGGAAACATCTACTCAGCAAAGTTAAAAAGTTCTGGAGCCTTTTGCACTTCATCGCAAATTGTTGTTTTTCAGGGAGAAAAGTGTATCTAATTTAGTTTGTTTATCCTAAGGGGGTCAGTTTTACAGACATTGAAAGATATTTTATGCAACAGTATGAACCTACTACTACTACCACCATCACACTACCACTACTACTATTAGAAAGTATCAAAAAATATCAGATATTCTGAAACATTTACAACCAACTCTGAATGTTGACCGTAATATTTGACTGTTCCCTTTGAAGAGTATGTAAAACCCTGCCAGTGTTTAGCTGGCGCGGGCTGTGGTCACAGATAAATCTCAGTCTGCTAATGGGGTAGAGGGGGCCATTGACGGACCGGGATGAACAGCGCGTGTCCCCCCTGAAGGACATGCTCAATTTCACCGGAGAAAAGTCACTAAAAGGCAACCTCTCAATCACTCCCCCTCGCTCTCTGCCTCCGTCTGCTCTCTCTCTCTGGGCCTTTTGTTTGTTCCGGAACCTTCCAGAGAGAAATTAAAGGGCTTAATGCCGTTCGGTTGCCCGCTCTTCACACTTGGCTACTTTCATTATGCTAAAAGAAAGAAGATGGTGGCAGGTTTAACTTCTCTTGTCCACACAGGTCTTTCTCTCAGTGGATTTTCCCGGTTGTTTTTTTTCTCCTTTTAATGGGAAATGGGATGACACACAAGCTTAACCGCTTCAATACGTGTGCGAATACTCCTTGAGGAATTGGTTTGAGATACGACATCGATCAGGGACGGGCCGAGGCAGCTGTCGGAGACACACGACCATCGATAACGCCGACAGAAAACTACAGAAAAATAAAATGAAAAAGCCAGCTGGCTTCATCATTAGTTTGGTCCGACGGCACGAGAAAGTTGGAGATGGCTGTGAGTGTTGATAAATGGTTGGCCGAGGTGGAGAGGGGGAGGGGGAGGGCCTCCATCAAAATCAATAACACCTTGAGAAAAAGGGATGAAGACACAATTTCGGCCACAATCTTCAGAAAGCGAGCGGCTTGTTTTGATGTATTGCAGAGATCCCATGCCTTTGCGCTGAGTCATCAATCTGAGACCCAACCCAAAATCCACAACCCCAAGGACGAAAGAAACAGTTGGATACAAAAACTTAAACAGCACAAGCAGCACATGTTCCTGTGATTCGCTACTTCTGAGGGTGACGTTTCTTATTACAATGACGATTCTGTTACCACGTGGAATGGCAACATCAGCAATAAGTAGAAACAGCGATACAGGCTCTTTAAACCCCCTAGGTGTATGGGGGGATGCCGGTGGGGGGGGCTGTACGAGAACCATGCTTTGATAGCAGCATATTGCTTTGTATTCCTATCAGATAAACAACACCTCACTACAACTTCCTGGTAATCAACACGCACCCAGAGATATAACATCCCACATCGAAAGTAGCTATAGCAGATGGGGTGGCATGTAGCAGCAGGGGTAGCGCGTAGCAGTAGAACTAGCAGGGACAGTAGAAGAAGAAGAAGAAGAAGAAGAAGAAGAAGAAGAAGAAGCAGAAGCAGCAGTGTGACTGTTGCAGTAGTCTCAATGCTAGTTGTGGAACTACTAGTAGCAGTGATTGTAGCAGGCCTATTAATACCTAGTTAGACTACACAAGCGGTTAGCACTAACAGTAGCCCTGAAACCCAAGAGCGGCTGGCAGCTAGCAGTGTCCGTACCAGTGGTGGAAGGAGTTGCAGTAGCAGCGACAGCATCATTAGAGGGAACATTAGCATCGGCCGAGGCCCTGAAACCCCACCAATGGCTATTTACAGCAGGCATGTTGGGAGCACTACAGTTCTTTATGGCATGTCTTACTGTGAGCTTTATAACAGTCTACATCAGAAACCGTAAAAGCCAAGGACCCAAAGTCACATAAAGCGAAGAAGCCCACACAACTATACAGCCAAAACGATAAAATACATGTGAATATTTCACACAGCAAAACCCATATGTGCTCGAGCTGGGGGAAATGGGAGAATTTACGGCCATAATAATTACAACAATACAGTTTCATGTTATATTACAAGATATCAATATCGGCGGATATGACTTTATATAAAACCCAAGAGTCAACACGACGGAGGCTCAGCAAACCAATAAAGTTGTAAAGTTTATCGCACCAAACCCCCGAGGTATTCTCAATCAGCGCTTGAAAGGACAATACCGGCCCGGAACAATCTCTCCTGGCTTCACCAAAACATCCCTCACTAATATCGTTGGTAAAAGTGACTTTGTTGTACTGATTGTGTCAAAGAGTATTTAGCGTGTAAGCGCCCTCGCCATAAATGTAAACGATAGCAATACGCTGTGAGACAGTTACTTTTTATTATTATTGCTCCGCCAATCTCAGCCTGTGATGGTTGGCAGTCATTTTGCTGTCTTGATAAACTTCATTATTGGCGGAAGAATGATCATTTGCTTTCAAATTTGATGTTGCCATGTGTTTATTTTTCATAGCAACTGTTTTAGTAACCAGTTTGAATCCTGCCTTACAATGTACCATAGCTGTTCTCAAATCCGAAACCACCTCTTATGAAGTAAATCTCTATTGGGCTTCATTGAACACCGCAAGATACCAAACAAAGAATATAAAATCACCCATCGACAACATTTTAGATTCAGAGACTGGGGCAAGAAATACCCAGAATTCCTGGCATACCAGAAGACGCAAAAATAGAAATGGCAGCAGACGGTGTAAACTAAAAGCCGGAGAGAGGGGAGAGGAAGTGACCCTTTTCCGGCCCAACACACTGACTCCCTTTGTTTGCATGATTAACAGGAGAGCCAGCGGAGGAGGAAAAAAATCAATAACTGGCCCTTTCACGGGACTGTCTCTAATGCTGTAACCCTACCTCCATGCACTTCCTACTGCACGGCCAATTATATGCCCTGATCAATAGACGTTCCATAATGGGATATCGGCACTCTCTCTGGCGCTGTTGTTAAGGGCTGAGGGCTGTACAGGGGAAATCAAAAGGTGCCTCGTTGTGGCAACAAACCGTGAACATGAACACCTCTTAAGCCCATCCACACTATAAACGTGGAATGCACGCGTGGACCGATTTGAAGACATAGATGAAAGGGAATGACATGGAAGTTGGGAGGAAATAGGAGGTGGCTTATTCCCCTGTGTGTGTGTGTGTGTGTGTGTGTGTGTGTGTGTGTGTGTGTGTGTGTGTGTGTGTGTGTGTGTGTGTGTGTGTGTGTGTGTGTGTGTGTGTGTGTGTGTGTGTGTGTGTGTGCGCAGCTGGGGGTAATGGACTGAGATCCTTATCTGTCCCCTGACCACTGTAGAGGCAGCCCCGATCAATTCACCGGAACAGCAGCAAACAAAAACGCCCTAGCAGGAACAAACCGGCCCCCAGAAGAAGAAGAAGACACAGAAAGGACAATCTTCAATCACAAGCAGAAATGCAGGGTCCCCTCGAAAAACATCACGAAACCAATCTTCAAACTAGATCTGAATGGCCTGGAACAAACTAATTCCAGGACCCTGCTTCTGCTCAGACAATCAAAACCTGCATGCCCACGGTTTTATCCAGAACACGCCAGTTGGTGAATTGTTTGGATCATGTTTCCGTTCTTACAAATCAAACCCGAATGGTGTCAAGTCCCCATAAGACACCACAGCACTCAATCTTTAATTACAACTCAAATGAGCAGTAACAATGTCCCGAGAAAATTCAAATCTTCAATTAAAACATTAATGAGCAGCAACACAGGGTACCCATAAACCATCAAAGCACTACATAACTAAACCACTGGATTGAATCTCATCCAATCAAACTCTGAATGTGATTAAACACAATCCCCAGAAAGCAACTGAAAACAATCCTCAACCGAAAAACCCAGAGCACCAAATGACCAAAACGCATGGTGGAATCTCCACCAACCATTCAAAACCTGAACGAGAGGAACAAGTTGCACATTTACCAATGAAGAAAGAAAGAAGGAAATATGAATACAAGACTTTTGTAGGAACTATGCAGGGAATGAGAGAAAAACATGGCATCTATAGTTACAAACGATCTGCTTCAACTTCCTCATAAGTGTAAGGTCGCCATCGCCTCCATAAGGATATAAGGAGGCTATAAGGGGCCCCCATAAGCCTTAGTCACTGAGCGACCATCTTGGTTCCATCTGGGTGCTTGACGCTAGATGGGTGGGAGAACTGAATGCAGTCAAATGTACTGTATTTATATTGCGCTTTTCTAACCAGTGGCCACTCAAAGCGCTTCACAATAGAACATTAACCCATTCATGCCCACATTCACACACCGACGGCGATGTCAACGATGCAAGGGACACCTCGGCAGCTGGGGATTGAACTAGCAACGTACCGGTTACTAGCCAACCCAATCTACCTCCTGACCCCCAGTTTACCCCGTCCAGCTGGGGTTTAGGAGCCAGACGGCCGCTAGGTGGATACTAAGCTCCACGTGTCTCTGTGTCCGCCCGCATGTCCACTCTAATCACCCACAGCAAGCGCCGGAGCTACAGCTGGTGTATGGTTTGTATTTCAAAGCCCAAACCCTCCCCGCACCAGCGTTCTACTCACTCTGTCTGGAGGGTAAGTATGTCATGTTTCGCTCTGCACAGATTTATCCCCGGCCTGTCCTCCGAGAGAGGCATTCAGCAACATCGGCGCGCCACACTGGGGGAAAACCTAAAGAGTTTGGCCTGACGGTGTTAGAAATATAGAGACATGTAGGAGGACAGGAGAGTGAGGAGGGCGTGGGGGCCTGACTCCCAGCGTGGAGCTATAAAGGTACTGGGTTGTCCTTTAGTACCAACATGTCTGTTTGAAATGATTGTTCTTTGAATGGCTTGAAAGCGGGACTCCCGCCTATATGTAAAGCACTACATATATGTAAGGACACTCTGTGCTTGAAGGAATACTTTTTGAGCAAGACGCCCCAACCCCCTAACTTGCTCCCTGATGATGTATCTCAGGTCACTGCAAAAAGCCGCTGGGTAAATGACTAAGTAGTAAATAGTACTAGATGCAAGTCGATACCCTTACAGTGCAAAGCTATCCCAGGGACACCGGAGGCACCAGCATGGCTTTTAAGATTAAAGACTTGTTTCCGTGGCAACTATATTTCCCCAAAACCGAAAAACATGCTTAGTCAGTATACTGTCAAGAAAATAAAGAAAGAGAGAGAGAAGGGGTAGCCGGTGATTTTACCAAGTGAGGCTCCACGCTTCACGTGATGCCTTATGACGGCATCATGTCTCCCTCCTGACGGCATGACAAGCCCGTTCATTAAGGAGGAGGACTTTTCCCGCCCATTTCGCGGGGGCTCGTGTTTCCGACTCGCCGTGGTCCCCTCAGGAATGTTGAAACAGGCCCAGGAATGTTACACACAAGCCCTGGGCTGCTGTGTGAGCGTCTCAGTGTGTTCCAGGACCGCTGGACGAGGAAGGGAGTGTAACGTACATATAGCTGTTCCCTTCTAGCACATGTATTGCTGTCGTATATATTTATACTACTCCTAACCCTATTTGTTGGTGAATAAACATAACGTTAATAGAATGGAGGAATATGAAAAGGACGGTAAATGTTGTCTACCTACAATCATAGCTATGTTTGAAGTCATAAAATGTTTTTCTTATTGTATATTTTTCAGAAATATTGAAACTTTAAAACTGAAACCATTTCTCTATTCCCATGAGCCTTTATTAAGTCGGCTCCGGAGCATTCCTCACTACCTCCGTAACAGCCGCAATACCTGCGGTTGGCCAGTCTCTTCTGCTGAGGAAGGTTTCTGACCCAGAGTAACAGTGTGCAGACCCACAATTATTTAGGTGGCAGCCACGATGACAGGTATTTGAGTTCTCTAAATGCTAAGGAGAGGTGCTTCAATGCTTCCTTTCCTATCTCATTCAGCATAGGGTAAGCTGACGGGACCGTCCTTAACGAAAGGAGATAATGCCGTCCCACAATTCCTTGCGGCAGGAAACTTTAAAACGACACACAAGCCGTCAATTAACGAAAAACAAATCTTCAGACATTCATACAATCCAACTAATTGGGAGCGTGAGCAACATTATCAATGGGGCTATTTAGTTTCCCTTTTGTCGCATAACGACGTGGCCTAGCGTCAATGCAGTCAGACTCTCTTAGCACTGCGGATGTCTTCTCCTAAGCCCTCATGAATTCTCCTTCCCGTCTTTCCTTGACCTCATGACGTGTTCCATCAAGGTCAAGGAAAAGTAGTGAGGAAACGACATGGGACATCATTTTCTGGACTGTCCGTCTGCAACCCTGCATCCCACTTCCTGAGAGGGTCAAAGGGCAACAGTAGGCCAAACACAGAGATTAGCCGACACCCCTGGGAAGAGGAGTGTGTGGTTCACTGACACACTCAACCAGCCACCCCCCTTCCCTCTCTCCTCAGCAGGAGACGCTGGGAGAGCGGAAAGAAGTGAGAATGGGGTCAGAGATTTGAGATACGGTGGGCGGGGCTAGGATTAATCAGAGCCAATCCCCGCCATGTCTCCGCTCAACTGGCCCGCGATTGTTCTGGAGATGTTCCAGATGTGTAGCAGCACTACAGCATGAGATATGTACAGACCTCAATATGTACGGCGCGGTGCGTATTTGAATCCTGACCTCTTTTGTTGGGATTATGTATGTATATATATCGACCCAAATGCTGAGCGCTATGCAAATGAATGTAACATTTAGCAAGCATGAACACTGAAACCGTTCAGCCGACGTCAATATCGTACAGGCTAGCTCATGCGCGTGCAGGAACAATCCCAGGCACACACACACACACGTGCAAGTTCTCTCTCACCTCACAACCATGCACAAACACAAACACAAACACACACAAGCTCTCACACACACATGCCAATTAATTCAAACAGTCAACACAGGTGTGCGTATAGACAGACAGATAGAAGCACACACACAAACACACAGGTGTGCATACAGACAGACAGACAGACAGACAGACAGAAAGAAACACACATACACACTGACCCCCCAAACCTGAGTCATTCCCAAGGTATTCACACCCCCCTCAGCAGCAGGAAGCGGGAGGATCAGAAAGACATAAAGAAAACAGAGCAGAACAGCACACAATGGAGAGAGTGTGGAGAACACACCTTGGTCTCTCTGACGTGTAGCCCTGGGCTCAGCATTCACTAAACAAACCCACCGCTTCCCCAAAGACGCTATGCTAATCAGACTTCCACTTAGCAGCACAGCCAGCTAGAGGCGTGGCACGTTCCACGCCTAGTTAACATGTTAACCGTACATCCTGACAATTACTCAGATTTAGTCTATTTACAAAACATGTTAAATTGTAGTCGGAGAATTAGCCCTATTTACGAATGGAAATGGTACAGGCTTAGATTTATGGTAGGTAAAGTCCATGAATCATTTACCATGTTCAATGATGCATTCTTATGTGTATGCCATGTTCAATGGTAAAGCCTTGCTTAGATGAAGGCATTATTACCATATAAGCAGTGGTACAGTCCTAAATTCAGGCCCATATAGCATGTTAGAAGTGGTACAGTCATTAATGCAGGCCTACATTGTGAGAAGTGTTGCAGTCAGATTTGTTTCAGATGCATTTCCCTGACCTCAAGGTCACTCCCACAGCTTCTCTCTGAGGAATCCACCAACGATCTTATTTCTGCAACGTCCTCAACAACTTTGCCAAACCAAATGTGTTCTGTTTAGCCGTTCACTCCTCCTTCAGATTCCTATCTTTTGGATTTACTCAGATGAAATGTTTTGATTCCAGTAACTAGCAAACCAAAAGCAAATGTGCTCTTATTGTGAAAATGCTTTGAATTCAATTCCAATCGGCCACATAACCTCACGCAACAACTAAACGCAGCAAAGTGTAGTTACCACAGCTAATGCCTTTTAAAGAGCCTATCTTTTACAATCATCTGTCATGTTGACAAGCAATTAATAAGCCATTCCAAACTCTGTGACACCATAATGTGGGAGGAGTCCAACTGGCTGGAAGGAGCCAATTTGTTGACTGTATCAGCTGGTTAGGCTGGAACGAACCGTCCATCAGACATCTGGGTCACAAATGGACAGACTTTGAAACGGTGCTGCTTCCGGTCTTATTGTGTAGTGGATTACAGGAAGCTGTGTTGTGGTGGTCGACAGGAAGTGCACTGTGTGTTCCACTATAAATCTTACTCACACCCAGACGCAGCCATTCAAACCCCAGGCAGATTCAAACCATCCATCTCTCTCCATTGTCGGCCGCCAAATAGCTCATTTGGATTCATGGGGTTGAATTATGTGTTTGACTAAAGGGCATGTTTATATTAATAGTTGAGTATAAAAATATAAAAAAGTCACCAGTATTTTCCAGCGTTGCAGGTGAGGGGCGAATCAAAACATGCATAGGTTTCATCTTAAAACAAGGTTCCGTCTAAAAGATGCCCTTGGGCCAGGAACTTAAATTGAAGTAGAGTGTGTGTGGCCTCAGGTTTGAACTTGAATTTACATAAAATATGCATAAATTACCCACAACTTTTCCCCCAATCCGAAAATGCATCCATGCATTTGCTTAAAAGCGCAATACATATGCATTTGTTCGAAAAACAAATACAATACAATCGCTTTTGAGCAGAATGTGAGCTCTTAGAAAGATCACCTCATGTCGAATATCATTGAACTATATTTGCAAAAAAAGCATACATCAAAGTCAATGATTGATTCATGTTTTGCACCGGCACATAAACAAGCTGGCTAATTATCTTCCGCCCAACATGTCCGCGCTGTTGGGGCCGCGAAGATGAAAGGAGATAAATAGTAGAGGTGCTCGCCCCTACCCCTCCCCTCCATGCGCTCCAGTGGAACGAATCCAGC
>NC_136951.1:6189092-6239092 GCF_949987615.1 Pollachius pollachius | reverse complement strand
AGCGTTGAGGAGGTGCGCCCTCTGACTCACGGTGCGCGCATTACATGAGCGGACTCATCACACTGTCAGTGGATGCTCAAGAAGCAGAACAGAGGACCAGGTCCGATCACATCGACTGGTCAAATATAAACTACGATAAGTTGTTATGAACCGCATAACTCCTACTTTAAAAAGGTCACTCAATGTGGGGGGAAATCATCAGAATAAAGCCTAAAGAGTCCCAACTGCACCACCTGACAACTTTCAAACTTTCTTAATTTAAATGGCACCCGACAGCCATGCCAGTGGTACATGTTCAAATTACTGAATGGTTGGCATGACTCCAAAATGTGTTAACAATTATGCCTAATAGTCAATTGGTTGTGCACGTCACATTGGTTAACAAGGTGCATCCCATCTGCAAGGGGGTCATCCACGGAAGAGACAGGAACCCTCTACAACCCAAAACTATAGCCTTGCTGCAGCCTGCAGCTCATTGGCTGTGGATGTTCACTTTTCAACAGCACACTTCTCCCCCTGTGCTGCCATACATCTGAGTATGCACCCTCCACTGGACTGAGACGTCCGCATCTCTCGCAACACGAAATGGACATTGCCGTGCACAGGCCTATTAGTTAGTCATTTAGCTTTGAATTCAAGCCTATTTACTAAATTCAGATGAAATGCTCTATGTATTAGTCTAGGGGGGCTGCCGTATAAGGTGGCAGACATTGGGGATTGCATCCAGAGCCATAAATACATATAAACAGAGGCATGATCATCGTTCCCTTGACATCAGCGGTGGAGTCATGCTTGCGTGCAGCATCCCTCATCATGAGGGTCCGACTCCGGGTCGACATGCTCGATATGAACCTTTTGATCAGATCCGCGAATCAACCTTTTCATGGTAGGTGGAAGTTGCGGCGAATGTATAATTGGAATGTGTATCGAATCGATGAGAACCGTAAGAGCTTGGTAGGCCCACCTGTAAAGCTGGGCGGCAGATGTCTTGCACCCTGCGGTGGGGAAAGGCAAAGGTTCAGCCTCAGCAACTGTTCTATTTTTTTTTGATAGACGCTATTGACACGAAACCCGGCCAAGACAAAAATAAATTGAATCTTTCATGCTAAAATAACACATTTCTAGAATAAAAAACATTTTTTTGCGAGGCTAAACATAAACTATCACATCGCTGCAAATACGCGCCCCAAATGCGTCACACGGGTGCCCTCTCTCGGATGTTTAGGCAGTTGCAGGTACAATTAGCCTTCTTCGTAAGTAGTGATCATTAAAGCACAATTAGTCATGTATTTGAATCAACAAAATCCATATGAAATATACAAAAAAAAAGATTCCATGTAAATAACAGCTGTTTAAGCCATGAGGGACAAATCGTGTCGGTGGTTGTAACATCTGGTTGAGGGACGATGTTGGCAGTTTAAAGTGAAAGTGAGTGCCAGAGGTCAATATAATCTAGTTGGATAGCAAATTATGAACGATTTGAAAATGCGTTACGTTAAAATTTATATATTTTCACACAAAACATTTTTCAGGCTTCTTGTTGTATTTATTGAAGAAAAACAAAAAGAAAGTTAGCTCTTATTACAGTTTTGCAGAAACATTAAATGATAACTTCTACTCGTTGGTTATGGCAGACATTTACATGAGCAAGCCTAAACTTATTTACAGAGGATACACAAGTCCTTTGATGGGCAACATAAAAAGAAGACACCTTAAAACAAGACTTAAAAAAAGAAAGCTAAATTGAGGTACAACAAATCTCCATGCATGTTAAAAATAAAAAGTAGAAATCCTTTTTTATATATATAAAAAGAGGCTATCATATTACAACAAAAGCATAAAAAAGAAGTTAGATTTGAAAATATCTATATATTTATATACATGTTCTTGATCAGCTTTTGACCAATGAGAAAACAATATTCAGAAAAAGAACGACAAAATGAAATAGAACCAGAAAAGAGACAACTTAAGGCGGAGGAACGTGTACATAGATATCTGGGCATAAAAATAAATATAACAGAGAATATCCTTTTTTTGTTTGTTTTGTTTTCGTTTATTTTTATAAAATGTATTTTACATTTTTCCAAAAAAGTTATTGAAACCATATTTTTCCGAGCAGAGAACCAGAGCAGGATAAGTCTATTCACTGAATTCAACAGGGAATCACTTCACCATACATTCAGATACTAAGGAGCCCCTCACCTCTACGGTAGATACGTCTTTAACCTCCACCTACGACAGATTCCTCACAACCTTAAATCAGTGATCATAACCCAAACTGACCCTCACACACACTCATGACTATGCACCAACATTCACATCCATCCAATCATGCGGTCAGATTAAATTTTCTTTTGTACAAAACAAATGTGTAGAGGTTGAAAGACCTTCAGCTGCCATGAACTACACAGATATGCACATCGGATCAGCTGTACAACAAAACAAGAGTGTGTGTGACACGCACGCACGCACGCACGCACACGCACACACACACACACACACACACACACACACACACACACACACACACACACACACACACACACCTTTTTACAGCATCCTGCCTACATGGACGATCATGGTGGATATCGCGATATAGATCGACGGCAATATATTGTGGTGGGTATCATGATATACATTGTGGTGGACATGTGATTGTGGACATCACGATGGAGGTGGTGGGATATTTGTGTGGGATATTGTGACAGATTATATGTGTGTGTGTGTGTATATATATAAATATATATACACACACACACACACACACACAATATATATATATACATGAGTGGATAGCATCATATCATGGTGGATATTGTGTCAATTTGGGTATTGCGATAGATATTGCGACAGGAGACCATGAAGATTTTGTGATTGTTGTGTGGGTGGACTTCGTGTCAGGGTGGGTGTCACGATGGACATGTGACACATCCAGGGAGACTCGTCGGTAGAGCAGAACCTTCAGGAGGGGCGCCCCCTCCTTCCCCTCGCTCTCCCTAATGTGGTTTCCATGACAACACAAACTATAAGATGGAGGTCGTGCCTCATTGTACTGCTCTAATCACATTGTCCGTTATCTCGCTCCACGATCTGGAACAACAAAAGGTGGAAGAAGAAGAAAAAGTCATCAGTTTGGCATTTCTATTAAATAGAAGTGTTTCGATTCAGTTCTTGCAGTATCCACCATAGTTACAATTGTATAATGCGATGTCATGGCCATTATTGTTGCCACACACACAAACACAAACACACACACACACACACACACACACACACACACACACACACGTTTGTATGCAGCCTGTGTGAACTACTCTAAGAAATCTTCTCCTACATCAACCACCAAACTTGAGAAGCCACAGTCCTTCCTCAATTTAGAACCTATTTTCAAATCCGTATTTTCTTTAAACCTGTCTCTTTGTCGCATTACGTTTCATTTCCTATTACTCTTTAATCCACAGCCCCGTACTGTAATTTCCTTTGAGGTGTGTGTTATAGAGCTGGCTGGGTTAGGGGCGCATTGCTCAAGGAGGGGGTCAAGCTGTGGACATTGTTGGAGCTACTACGCCATTCATTCACAATAAATAAAGGCACACAAGCGAAGGGGGTGACAGTAAGTGGAGTGGACCATAGCGCCAGTGCTGGGTGTGTTGGATGGGTGGGGCCGCGTGTAGGAGGTGATAGACCGTGGCAGAACGCTGGCCATCAGCTCCGGTCGGGGGGCTATGAGTCACGGGTCTATCGGGCGCACCGCAGAACAAGCTGTTCATCACGCCGTCTCAGGATGGATGGTGTTTATGAAAGAAACGCCCGCGGCGGATATTGCACTTTCAAAGCGAAATGCCATTTAATTACATCTAAAAAAGGGCACGGTCTAGCTGTGAAGGAACCAATATACGTTCTCACATAGTTTATCTTGAGTCATAAGGGGACGTAGGGAACATTTTCCATTACGAAGCAAAATAAACCGCATAGTTATTAAAGGGTTGATATCAGGCTTTTTCCCGTTGCTTTAGACTGTTATATGTTGCATGAATACATCTTTAACATCTGTAATTTTTTTTTACGGCATACTTAAAAATTAAACCATGGCAAGGAGAAGTAAAAAAAAATGTTTCAATATAAACACGACAAACTGGGTTAGAGCAGAAGACATACCATGGAACTCAGTCGGGCTCGCTGTTGTCTGAACTGGAATCACTGGAGCTACTGCTGGCTGAGTCAGACGAACTGCTGCTGTCGCTGTTCCCAGCCGCTCCTTCCTCTGGGGACCAGGAAGTAAACACACAGGTGTGAGTCCGAGTCAGTACACCTGGCCGGCTGGCCAATACGTTTTTTGTTTCCTTGTTCTTTGCTTCCTTGTTTTTGTGTACTGCCTTTCTTATAATATAAAGTGTGTGTGGTCTTTGCAAAGCACTAAATGAAAAACATTATACGTCTTCATGAATTAATAAAACTACCAAAATAAATGTGGATTTTCATCACATTAAACCCGCTGTGAGGGTGAGACATGTATGAAGATACAGTGTAAACACATCTAGCATTTACAGTAATGTGTATGAACAAACTTCACCTTTGTGTGACATGTTTTGACGTGTGCGTCTGACAATGTTTGACACGAGTGTCTGACACGTTTGCCTCGCGAGTGTCAGACAAGTTTGACTTGTGAGTGTCAGACAAGTTTGACTTGTGAGTGTCAGACAAGTTTGACTTGTGAGACACCCCCCCCCCCCCGCCCTCCCTAACAACTCACCGCCCGGTTTCCTCATCTTCTTGTACAGACAGGATTTGACGTACTGCTCCAGCTCGCGCAGCGTGGACGGCTTCAGCGTCTCGAAGTCGATCTCGATCTCGTCGGGGTTGGAGTCCCTCAGGGAGGGCTCCCGGGTCTGGATGATGCGGACCACCCGGCCCAGCTTGCCCCCCGGCAGGCGGTTGATGTCCAGGCTCAGCTGCCTCTTTTCGTCGTAGGTCATGGGGAGGGACTCGTCGTCAGAGTCGTACTCCCTCGGCCCCTTCCTGCAGAGAGGGGTCCGCGGAAAGACGGGAGAAGCGTTTTAAGAGAGGAGGGGCGGTGCCAGTCACGCATGAGTACATGAGGATGTGTATTGGGATGAGGACGTGGTTGATGAGGGGTGTGGTCGCACCGGTCAGTCAAACATGGAAAGTGAAAGGTAATGTGTACAGTACTCCACTCTGCAAGGCTAATCCTTTCTACAGGCCACGTTCTGGTTGTCCATCGTTAAACAATTTAGCGGTTCCGACCTTTCACCCTAAGCATCTGTATTCAAAAGTTCAAGGGCCCCTTTTCCACCAGAAGGTGTGACGTTGACGAGCCACTACAAGCCGTGTCAAAACCTCCCCGTTTGTGAGGTCACAAGTTAAGGGCTGGATGGAGGGATGGATCCGTCTTCACAAGTGGACGGATTCCAGAAAGACGCGTGGCGACCACACGGCCAACCGCCTCTACGCGTCAGTACACCTTTTTGCACAAACAAAAAAAAGCTATGGCCGGGGGGAAGCGGATGGCGTGCACGGCGCCGGGCGTGCACAACAGTGGGTGGGGCGTGCGCGGCGGCGGCAGCTGCGTACTTGAGGCTGCTGCCGGAGGACTTCTTGGAGGTCTTCTTCTGCTGGCCCGGCCTGGGGGGCTTGGAGCTCCTCTTCTCCTCTCCCGGCCGCGCCTCCCTCCTCTTGTCCTTCTCCTTGGCCCGCTTGGGCTTGCTGCCGGGCGCCTGGGACAGCGCCGCCAGCTGCTCGTGCACGGCCTTCAGCTGGGGAGAGGGGGCGCGCACGTGAGGACGGGGTTAGGTTCACAGGCGACGTTGTCATACTTGGTGGTGGTGCACACAGGGTTGTAAAGAGAGGAGGACATGCTTTATTGGGGGGGGGGGTTAGAATAAGTGTATCATTCTGTTATTAAAAACGCATTAGTGTGTTAGTGTGTTCATGGCTTCAACCCGCCATTTTGACTTTTATTTAAGGGTTTATAAAGTCGTTGCTGTTATTTTAGAAACAGGCATCGTCCTATTGCCGTCCCTCTGACGAAGGTTCTTTTAGAAGAGAGCCACACGGAAAATACAGAGCAGCAGAATTAACAAGGGCTTTTGAAAAACGGCTTGCTATATTAAGCCAATGGCGTTGTTCAGTTGATACAAAATTGTCTTGGGAAGCGGATTATCTGACGCTGGGGAAATGATACAGCTCATCGAGGAAGATTCGATTTTCTAACTTCATTCAACTGAAAACGGCCAATCGTGTTAATGTCGTTTTAAACACGGCGACACAGATGGGGCATGCTAAACTTGCGCATGAGTTGTCTACTTTGTACTGTTTTCTAACAAGATGCCAAAAACACTTTAACACCAGTCGCAGCCAATTTAGATCCTCCTAACACATCTGCTGATTGTGGTGTCGACCTGTTGAGATGCGGTTAAATTAATGAATTCAAAACACTTATGCATATACCCTCTCAGTTGTTTATCTATTTCTAAAAGACTTCTTATGAGTGCAATCTCTTAAGTTAAGAGATTCACATGGCTATAGAACCAGACATGAGCCAAACCCTTTTTATCACACTTAGTCTTAAAGGGGATTCACAGGCCAAGAATAACCCCTTTAACCTAAGCTCTAAAAAGGGGTAAACAGGTGAATAACTCCCCAGGTCCATGTTGAACGAAACGGCGAGGATCTCATTTAAAAGCAGTTCTTGTCTTGTCACAAAACCTGTTTTAGGGCCCTGCCTCGGCCACACCCAGTCCTTCGCACAGCGACAGACAAACCCTCAGCCGTGTTCCAACTCCATGGAGTGGAATAACAAGCAGGGGAATGCAGGGGAGATGGAGAGTGGCGGACGGCTCTAGAGATGTAGGACAAGCGGGGCTGGTTGACAGGCCGTTTATTCCACCGACGTTGACAGTGAAATAAAGAATTGCCGGTTTCGTGGAACGCCGTCGTGTATCATCGCGTCACGCGTCGCTGCAACGCGCTCACGCTAGCGTTTTGGTCACGGCGGGGCCTTATGCTTGGACGTGGATCCCCCCTCCAACCAGAATACTAAAGTGGTGTAAAATGTCTGCTTGGCCGGTGTGAAAAGGTCGTTATCCGCGCTCGGGTTTATGGGTGGGCAGATATAATGGCATTAGCTGTGGATGGAGCGCCAATCTTCCAGGGCGATGAGCCTGCATCTGAAGCCAAATGAGCCGGCGTTAAAGAGAACGGGATGGCCGATGCGCCCGAACTAGTTGTATTTGGTGAATAGCCTATGCAAGCACACACACGTCATTTCGAGGTGTGTATGTCTAAGTGTCAAGGCGATACTGAGTTTCTGCTGACCCACCCGGTTACGTGTTAAGACCAAACCAGGAAGGTGTTTTCTCTCCCAGAATAAGAGAAAACAGCAGACATTGTCGTACCCGAATTATAGCTTTGTTTTCTTCACGTCATTTCATACAATACTTAAAAAAAGTGTGACAGTTTCTGCATCTATGCCTGCACCAACTCCTGACCAAAACCCACATCCTTCCCAGCTAATAAGGCAGACTCAGTCATAAAGACACGCACTGCAGAAGTGGGACGCCGGCTACACTGACAGATTGTCCCATGCTCCAGCGCACACGGCCCCCTGGTGGCACCCTGCTCACACACACACACACACACACACACACACACACAACCATGCTTACACACCATGCACACACACACCATAGGAGTGATTGACAGCCACCCGTCTTGTTCACACTGGGGGGCAGAAAGTTTCACGTTGACCCAAGGAGGTTGAATTGAAAGAGAGGCAACAGGCAGTATTTCAAACTGAGGGTGGGGGAGGCTAGTGGTGGGTTTGCTCTCAGTCAAAAGGTTGTGGGTTCAAACCTCACTGTCCGCAGACTACCTGTAGGCATCCTACAGAAGTACTAGTTTACCAAGAGTAACCCTTAAAAAGCCAACGTGTGGAACATTTACAAACACAAACCATAAACTGCATAGTTAAATACTATACAAGTATAAATCTGAATATCTACAGTTTGAGTACGTTAGTGAAGTTGTGCTTCGCTCGTGACTGTTGTCAATCATTAGACAGATTAAGTGAACAGTTATCAAAGTATTCAGATACACATAAATCTATTAAAAGGGGTAACATAGAATGTATTATTTTAAAATTCAAATTATGTTTTCTAATTTTCCTGGTAACCCCGCAACCCATCAAAGTATTTCTCGGGGCAGGCGTGACCCCACTTGAGAAACACTGACCTACAGCAAGCTACTCTCAACCCTACGTCTTCATTCATGATGAATGCCCACTCAATCATTTCTCACCCAAGACGTTTTGGTCGGTCTTAATTTAACACAACTAAGCATCACCCACCGAACTATAGGCGTAAAAGTGCCCTTAGAGATATAGCATTAGTTTCGTCTATCTTCTGTTAATGAGGTGATAATTGGTAAGTTGTAGTCACCTGATCATTGTCGCTGCACCCATTTCTCCCCAATTCACTACCGTTCTGATGCTAAGAGACGTGAAACAAAAATAGAAACATTTCATATATGTATATATGAATAATAAATAATTAGCCACAGGGTATTTCTCGCAGTGTATCAAGACAAATTAATTCCTAAATTGGCACCTATCTTCGCACCGGGTGTGATGTTGACTAGTCCTAAAAGGCCATTTCAAAATGGACCCATTTGTGACATCATAAGCTGGAGGGTCTATCCATCTCGATGATGGATGGATGAACTCAAGCCTTCACGTCGGTGAGTTCCACCATGGATCCATCTATTCATCATCCTTGCGATGTCACAAATGGAAACCCTTTCAAGCGGCTCGTCAATCACCGCCGCGGACCCGGTGCTAAGAACGAGCGGCTCGTTAAGACCAGGTCGTCATGGAAACCCACCTGTTCGGCGCCCACTTGCTCCTGCAGCTCGGCGAGGCGGCTGGCGTGGTCCTCCTCGCCGTCGGACATGCCCGACACTGAGGAGTTGCCGCTGTTCAGGCTGAACTTGGCGTTCTTCGGGGTCCCGCCCCCCGGCGTGCTCAGGTCCACCGCCTCGTCGGGCATCTTGGCGAACCTCATCTCGAACACGTCCTGGGAGGAGGGGGGGGGGTCCCACACGCAAACAATCAGAACGACCGTCCAGAGTTACATCGCTAAGGCTAGTTTCCAGATTGAAACTCAGTAACTATGAATATTTGCCAATATACATCTGGTAGAATATCAGCTAAAGGCTTGGATAAGGTTTTCGCTGCCAAAACACAGAATGGTACCTGGAGTTTCCTGGCCATGGCGACCACTTCGTGATCCGGAGGGTTGTATTTGTAACAATTTGAGAAGATTAATCGGACGTCCGCCGCAAACGCCTGAGTGTCGTGGTACTTCCGCTCGTCCATCTTTTTCTGAAGAGAGGGAAGACAACCAAACAAACACGTCAGCCAGAAGACCTGGAGCACTCGAGTCGGGCGCCATGATTCAGAAAATGAAGATATCATTCTCCCGCTTAGATCGGTTAGCGTGAAAAAGGGGGCGGGGCCACTACGACATCACTTATGAGGTTCATGAGCACAGGGGGCACGGAAAGCACACAACAAACACACTGCCCTGCAGCCACTTGATCGCGCATTGCATTCAATTGAGTGGCAAAAAATATATAAAAAATAGTTAGTTGTTATCCTAGCTCTGTTTGTTGTCTACGGGGAATGGGTTAACCTAGCGATTGTTGGTGCTTGGCACTCCTTACTGTACTGACAGCGATATATTGTGTCTCCTTCTTCTGACAAATGCACTGTTGTGAGTCGCTTCGGATAAAGGTGTCTGCTCAACGGCCTGAACGTAAACGTGATGGCGGCGCCGCTCACCTTGACGGAGCCCAGGTCCATGGGCAGCTTGATGATGTCGTGGTAGTCGTGCAGCGCCAGGGCCTCTGCGTCCACGGGCTTGTAGAAGGGCCAGGCGTACGCCGCGTGCTTCTTGGACAGCATCTCCTTCAGGATGCCCTCGCAGAAGCGCAGCTGTTCCGTGAGGCGCCCCCTCTTGGTGGCGTGCTGCGCCGTCTCCTCCTCCTCCACCAGCGCCTTCTTGGGCGGCTTGATGGGCCGCCCCGTGCTCTCCCGCCGCTTCTTCTCCAGGGACGCCTCGCTCTCCGTCGGCGACGCCACCTTGGCGGCGGCCGGGAGCGCCGGCGGCAGGGTCGAGAGGACTTTCCTCTTCAGCGTCTTGGGGTGTGGACGCAAAAATGTTGAGTTAAAAAGGCAGAAGAAGATGCAGAAATCTGTGTTTCTTTCTTCTTCCTCTTTTTTGCATCAGTTACAAACAGGATTACTCAGTACGGCAGGACCTCAACTATTTGTGCATTGATGGAAATGCATGCATGTGCTAGGCTGTGCAAGTGACCCCCCGAGCTAGTGAGTGAGGAATTAGAAGCACATGAGATATATGTCTAGCTCAAAGAGCACTGGCAGGGGGTACGGTTTGATTCCCCACTGGGGTCCACCAATAAAGAATCAATGAATCCCGGTATTGATCAAGCCCAGGTCACTCATACAAAATAGATTTTAAATCTCAACGAGTTGGATAAATACAGGTCAAGTTCTATTTACGCTGCTTTGGATAAAGTGCGTTACATTTACTATTTGCCTCATTTAGAAATGAGAAGTTATTATTTCCCTTAATGTTGCAGAAACAGTCATTTACTGACTGAACAGCGACCGCCGGTGAGAGTTATCATGTCGGGAAATTTGAAGATTCCTGAAAATTCCCAGATATTCGAAAATTCCTTATCACAGGCGTTTTTCGCATGTGTGAAGGTTTTTTCCATTGGTTTTACAATTAACCCCCTTAGGGTTAATACAGTTGTCTTATTCTTACCCATTCAATCTGTGTTCATACAAATCATCACGGAGGAACTAGTCATGAACGACGGGTGAAAGACTCGCAAACACACTGCGGCTTCAAAGACAGCGTCGTGTTCCCAACGCACAGCCGAGGTTTCCCTAGTCTAAGCACCGTGGATGAGGCAGGGGCGGTGGTGGTTCACTCACTTTGACAGAAGACTGAGTGGGCGAGTTGGGCAGCGAGGAGGAGTTGGAGGTGGAGGAGTTCACCCCCAGCTCTGAGGGTGGAGGAGGTGTGGTGGGGCTGCAGGAGGTCACCGTGCCGTCCTGGCCGCCTTCGTCACACAGAGAGAGACGCACGTTTACAGGACATTCAGGTGGTTGGCCGTCGCTGACTAACGCAACCGACAAGTGAGGCTGGGGACACCCAGGTCCACACTGGGAGTGGTGAACAGAAACCTGTCGGTGCTACACAAATATTCATATTGACACCAGTATTTTCACCACCTCATGAAGTGTGTTCAAAGTTATTGAAGTTTGTGTTTTCGTATGCAATGTTCAGTTGTGAGGTTAACCCATAGGAGGTACTGACTTTTCAAATAATGTGTGGAAAAAGTTGCATTGCCACATACCGGTGCCATTCAAAAAGGTTTAGCATAATCAACTGATGTCTCTTGGAATTAGTCATTTTAAACTCAGGAAAACAAGGCGCGTCAACACACCTTCCTTGAGAGAGATACCATGCTTTGTATGTTGTTCTAACTAGGTATGACCATCCTTTTAATATTAATAACTATTAACATTTTCACTGTACAGAGCCATCCGATTACAATGCCCTTTGGGTTCGGATCTGTATGTTTCATTCAATTAAAAGTGTTGTTTTTCTACACAGACCAAAAAGGTAATGTACTTGGACGCATTGGGAAATGTTATTGTTAAAAGTATTAGTCACATTGATAAAATGTATATGGTTGGCTTGTGTTTCAGGCAAGCCAATTAGTTTCTTTGTTTTTGAATGTCACACTCTTTGTCAATAAAAGCCGTTTGCAGGCCTGGGAGGGAGGTGAGCCTCACTACCTGGGGTGGCGGGTTTCTTGGGCTTCACTTTGGGTGCCGCAGCAGGCAGGACCTCCTCATGTCCAGGGGGCATCTGGGACACCTTCTGGAGGAAAACCTTCTCCAGCGCCTGGGCCATCAGCACGATGTCATCCGTAGGCTGGCATGACAAGAGAAGGGTAGAACACATCACAGGTAAAGTAAGATGTGGTTTTCTTCTGTACTGTTGTGTTCAAGTGTACACTAGAAGAAAAGAAAGTGGAGTACATTAAAGTAGAGTAGAATGAGGTGGGAGTCAATTAGAGAATAAAGTACAGGTAGGCTTATGACGTGGGCTTGATTATCAGACCCTTCCAAGTGTAGTCTTTAGTTCCTGAAGCAGAGGTTATAAGACTACTAAGAAAGAACCATTGTACCTCAGTGAGTGAGTGGAACCTGGGCGCCACCTAATGCCCATTTCTGAGATCACACACACAACAGGTCAACGTGTGGGACCATGTTATATAGAACAGTTGGTGAAAATGGTGTGCATTACCTTGTTGTATATATAACAGTTGGTGAACATGGTGTTGAAGTCCTGCATACACTCTCCGGCGCTGCTGTAGTAGTTGTTCTCCAGTCTCTTCTTGATCGACCCCATGTCCATAGGGGTCTTTATTATCGTGTAGTAATCCTAGCCAACGAGAAAATCCCACTGTTACATTAGTACTAGTTTGCTCGACCACTAGTCAGGCCCACAACATAAAGCCCACCTCTGGCTACAAATCTAACATGAACCGACATTATTTTATATATTTATTTTACATATTATCTTGTAATGACTTGACATTACAAGCTAATGTATTAAAAAAAAAAGGTCCGTCAAACACCCTTACAACAAGAATTGACCATAAAGAAATTATTGTTTTTATATTTACACGTTATTCATCCAGACACAATAAAAGGACTGGGTCTTCAGCGGTGTTTCGACACAGAGAGGGACTTTATCTCCCCTACCAAAGAGTCCAGGGTTAAGGCCAGCTATTCCCCATTTAATTCTGCTCTTCAAATAGTTCAAACACACAAGTAGTCACAGGTAACCAAACACTTAACCAGAGCTGATAACATCATGGTCAATTCCTCATTACATTCAATAGAATTTTGACTGCTCTAAAACACAAGTTTGAAACAGAGCAATAATTCAACATAATGAAGGAATTCATTGACCGAACTGAGTTTATTTGATCAAAACCTCTTTCATTGCAAACTTCATAACAAATTAATGTTTTGCACGGGGCATTTCCCCACCGCGGTATTTAAATGTTTTGTCTTGCGAGATGGATATGCTTCTGCATTTGTCGTCGTGGTTACAGTGTTTTGGTTAATGTGTCAGACCGAGGGAGCCTATTCATGCCTGTCCTGTGAGGGGGGCACTTCCTGTGTCATTTTAGGTTAGACAGTAGCCATTAGCCATTACAGGCCACTTCAAGGGACAGATCCAACTCTTTAGCTTGCTCTGTTCCACTCTTTTCAGCTCCCTCTCTCTTTACAAATATGTGATATCTTACATAATTGATAATGCAGTGAGGTTTCAATGAGAAGTGAGTACCAAGTGTCCAAAACGAATGGAGTATTAGCGGCCCAGTAGACGCTGCGTTCTTACCGGCAGTCCCAGCTTGACCACGTCGACGGGGTGGTAGAAGGGCCAGGCGAACTGGTGGCGCCACAGAGACTTGACCACCACGTTCTGCATGTACGCTAGCTGGTTGGTCTTCCTCCCGGGTGTGGCCGGGTTGATGACCTCTGGGGGGGGCATGTTGGCAAGCTGGGGCGGACCTCCGGTCGCTGGGGGGATCCCCGACATGATTCCCGGCGGGGGCGGTCCTGACGTTCCAGCACGGGGGGCCTGGCGTGCCTTTTGGTGTGTGTTACTTATGCGTTGCGTTGGGCGGTCTCTGGGGTCGGTCTGGAGGCTGCAGGTTCTTCAGAGACTCTGTCGGTGGCCCATCCCATTTCAGGGGGGGCCGACTTCACGACCTGAAACAGACCCAATGTTAGACACAAACAAGAGCCCACTAGGCATTGTTTTTTTTGTCATTGTTTTTTTTTAAAAAGTCCCACAATTTTTTTTTATATATTAAAGAAATGTAATACGCCACCTAATAAAACCGACATACCAAGCATGCATTATGAATAAAGATTGCAAAATCAATACTTAATTGCTCTTCGCTCAGACTTGACCAGAAACATAATAAGATTGCCAAGACCAAATAGTAGCCACAGGGCAGAATGCTAGAACAGCAATTTCGTAACCAGTATTTTGGCCCTCTCCGGCATCGGGGCGTCGGTTTCTCTCATCGAAGATGACCGGTCGAAATTGTGGTGATCTGTTATTGTTTTGGAATGTGGTGTCAGGTGTTCACAGGACAGGCGGAAAGTGGATTGAAAACCACTTAACTTCAGGTGAGAGAAAATTGTGGTCAGTGCTGTCGCCAGGGACCTGTTTTTACATTACATTTTTAAGTGGTTGAACATCTAGTCATTTACCAGAAGAATAGAAGCTTTGTTTTTTTAAATTCGTGTTACATTAAGCATGGTCTTGTGTACAGGCCAGTAAGCTAAGCTGTCTGCATAGCATTGGTGTGTATTTGTAGTATTTCCTCTTTTTTTCTGCATGTTGTGTCCTTTGGGAAGTTTTTGCATCGTGTTCCAGCAAAAGTGACACACACATGTTTGTGTGGCAATCTTGATTTGTATGCATGATATCTGCTATATTTATCAAAACATGCATAAATATGTGTTTGGGTGTGACTACTAAGGAATGATATGGCTTTAGCCGCTACAAGATTTGAATTGGTGTATAAATAAAACATAAAGGTTACACTGTGGCTGAAATACATATTTGGGGGATCTTTCGTCGTTAATTGTGTCTGGCCAGGAGCCCAGCGCACTCGGTCAACAACACGCGCATTAGGTATAACCGTGGAGTTTTACAATGTATGTGCTGGTACCTGTGTGTAGGTGGGGCGATACATAATCATTACTTATTACCAATGATCATGCGTAATGTTAAAAGACAACTCTAGAAATATCACAGAATGCATATGAATATAAAATGCCATCCTAACATTCTAACTGAGGGCCATAACAATGTGGTAAATGGACATTTAAAGAAAAATATCGAGAAAGAAAGCTAGTTCTCATTTCGCTCTGATGTTTCAAATCTCCTATTCTGATCATTGAAGGCGTATCTTCTCGTCTGAAATAATGTCAACAATAATTTGGACTACACGATAAGTCTGTATCTTGATCTCATGGTGCAATACAATCCCATTCAAAAGACAAATAGTGATTTTGGATTATTGCCCAGTTGTATCTGCGAGTCTCATCAGAGAAAGGGAAATCGTCGTGCATTTATCTGCAGTTCCTTCCCTCCCTGGAAGAGACCAAATTATTGTCTTTAACTAGGTATATATGCTGCACAAATAAATACCTTTAATGTTTACACACTAAGTCCCACGTTGTGGAACTGTGTTTTGTCACAAATCAGTATAAATATGTCTGACGAATAGATTAGGCAGAGAGTACCCTAGTTGATAGTAAAATACGATACTTAAGAAATCCTAGATGAGACTAATGGGATACAATTCATCTATTTGTTGTATAATTTCATTGTTGTCAGCAATAGCATTTAAACTAGCCGTAACTTTTGACTGGATTTGTATGCATTATATCTAGTATTTTTATCAAAACATGCATAAATATGTGTTTGGGGTGTGACTACTAAGGAATGATATGGCTTTAGCTGCTACAAGATTTGAATCGGTGTATAAACCTAAAACATAATGGTTACACTGTGGCTGAAATACAGAAGCACGTCCCTTTATTCAGGGACGTTTGTACAACTGTTCAAGACAGGAGCTGAATGAGTTATGCCATTGAATGGCATTTAACCTTTTGTTGATAATGGAATTGGGAAAGCAAACAGATTCTGGCATAATAAAGTACCATACAAGGGTTTATTTACTTTGCTTCTCGTTATTTGATTCCGTCTTAACACGGAAACAACACAGGCCAGCCTTATGGCTTGTCTTAATGTTATTTTGGGCAGCAATACTCAGCGTATCATTTTCCCCTGTAACAAAATGTGATGCCTGTCTACAGTGAAATGACTAGAAGTCAGAATAACTCAGTTTTACTCAGGCTTTAGGGTACCTATGAGCATATGCTTGACCTAGCATATGAAGTCTTCCACATAAACTATGGAATCAAACAGTCTGTTCCCGGAATAATGAGGGGAAGAGGGGGCCATACACTTCTGGAAACCATTGTGTTTACTATTCATCTTGATCCATAATAACAAGACCTCAACCCTTATACTACAACTACCACTGGATGTCTGGTCTATCTAATCAACACTCAATCAACGTGTTGGATCATAACGAAAGGCATGCAAGAGTATCAACACATATTCAACTGTAGGAAACAAGATGTGTAAACAGACCCATTGTACCGCCAATAATGGCTCCAACTCCACTACGACTAGCACTATAGCCCATGTGGATGGTTTCTTTGGAAAGAGAGTAACGATCGTACTGTAATACAGACGATTCTTCCTGTTTCGGTGACATGGTGATTATGGCGGGATCTGACCTGAGCACTGAGCAGCTCTCCAGGTGGATAAAGACACGCTGCCCGCCCACCAGCACTTTCCCCCTGAAGCTAACACCAACCACATTACCATTTTAAAAACATACAGCCTATTTCTTACACCCTAAATTGTGTGAATAAGCACCACAGCCCGTTGGGGAGCGGTACGTCCCGGTGGGAGGCTGTAAATGGAGTCACATTTTGTACTTTCACTACTACACACTACTCCATGGCGTTTCAGAGCAGCCAACAGGAAGCTAGCACAACGCTAACACGATGCTAAGGCGGACGGCGAAATGCATGGCAGGGCTAATGTACACAGCTAGCAGGCTAGGCTAGCAGACCCCGGCTACTGAGAGAAACGTGCACCGAAACCATCACACATACATGTGATATGCTTTCTAAATACGAAAAGTACCATAAAGAGTCGTTCATAGCAAACTAAAAGGTGGAGAATAGGTGATGTATTACTTGTGTGAGGTGCTCTGGAGGGTTTTTTGCGCACAGCAGCCAAAAATACTTTTGCTCGCCCACGAAGTAGTCCCGAGTATCCGAGTGGTGTGTCCTAGTGTGTTTGTGCCGCGGAGGCCGAGCACCAACAAAGAGCCTGGAGGCGGAGGACCGGGTTCCCCTTCTCACCGACTCACTCCGCTGCACGGAACGAACGGCGTCGGCTCCGCGCGCAAAGGCTCACGGGCAGCGTTGCCAGATTGGGCCACCCAATATGGCAATCTGGCCACCCAATCTTGGAACGCTGGCTGAAGCCATGGACCTCTTAAAGAAGGCTGCAGCTCGCTCTCCAGCCAGTGTTGCTAGATTAGGCGCAATCTGGCAACACTATTCACGGGAGAGGAGCCTGAGTAAGGGTCGGGAGAGGGGTCAGTCTCACCTCATTACAAACACTAACATTGTCTCTGGTTGTAGGCTGTTGTGGGTTTGTAAGATAAGTAGTGAATGTAGTTTCGTTATTCGTCATGACTTGGGTATAACATTGTGTTATTGTCACTTGTTGTTCCCTGGGTTATTACACAGTTTTCATGTGTGTATTAAACTGACTCAGCGAAATAAATCGTTTGTTTCAAGTGTCTTCAAATTCTTGGCAAAATTGCAGACACTACATTTGTATATGTCGCTTCTTGCTTTATTTTGATAGGAAACTACCATTTTATCCTGATCAATTTGAATTTCGAAGTTGGTTAAATTTGTCCCTCGGTTGACGCCGCCTTTCTCTTTCGCGCAGGCGCATGCGAGGATCTTCCCCATTCCCCGCTCATCCTCATCAGTAGCTACTTTGTGTTATAGCTACACTATTACTGCAATAGTATACACACACCTCGTGCTTCTAACTACCATCGATTCTTCCAGCGGTACATTAAAGTTCCGTGAGTACCACAGCTTTCCGTGTGTTTGGTCTTTATTATTGTGATTGTTTTAAACGGAGGCCGTGATGGTAGCCTAGCATCCGGAGGTCAGTAGTAGTAGCATCTCACCTCCGCTGCTATCACGTTACATGTGCATCTGTATGCTGTCTGATGTTCAATATGTACTTCAGTATTGGTTTATACGTTTCCTTTCGGTGGATCCACTGTGCGATATGTATGTGACCCTAAAAGTCAAACTCAGGAAACATGTTTTGAATGAATGGATTAATGTGCACATGCCTCTTTGTTCATTTGTCGATTTCTTTTTTTGGAAATGTGTTAACATTTACCCAAGCAGGTGATTCATTCAAAATGAATGAGTGTAATAGCGAAAAATGCAGCCTAAATACGTACTCATTTTGGGACGGAACCATCTTTGATGGTCATCGATCCATCTGATATAAACACGTGATTTATAGCTCAGTTTATGATCTGACATTGTTAGTTTTCACGATCGTTTCCAAGTTGTGCACGGAAGCCTGTTACCATACCGAGTTGTTATTTATCTTCTGTATGTTCCCTTCAGGGGCCAGCCTTCGCCATGGCAACGGAGGATAGAAAACCAGAGACGGACTGTAAACCTCCCATATTACCACCGTCCTCATCTTCAAGTCACAGCAAGGTATGGATAACAAACAACAACAACCCATTAAAATATGCTTGTGCATTGTAACTGCTGTCCCTTCTAAATGACTGTTACCAAGGACTATTGGTAGAATACAGGCTAGTACCACTAGGTGATGTCATTACAATAAAAATGTAAATCAAATGTCATTACAATAAAGACTATTATTATTTGTTTTAGATAATCCCCATTAGACCCTTTTAAGTAATCGATAATGTGTTCTCGGTTTCACTTGTTACAATTACAATTAGCGCATTTAGCAGACGCTTTTATCCAAAGCGACTTGTATCGGTTAATACACACATTGACCCACCGACGGCGGAGTCAACCATGCAAGGCGACAGCCAGCTCGTCAGGAGCAGTTAGGGTTAAGAGTCCTGCTCAGGGACACATCAACACTCATCTATTCACATCTTAATTGTTGCTGGCTGGTTTCTATTATAGTCGGCACCATCCAAGCCCAACTACAGTCTGAAGTTCACCCTGGCAGGCCACACGAAAGCTGTCTCCTCTGTCAAGTTCAGCCCCAACGGAGAGTGGCTTGCAAGCTCCTGTGAGTACAGTTACCCCCCTTGCGTCACTTATTGTATGCCATGCAGTATGTGTCTCTCTCTCTCTTGCTCTCTGTCTATCATTACAATTTATATTGATCAACCTCTTGCCTGTGATTACAGCTGCAGATAAATTAATAAAAATATGGGGAGCTTTCGACGGGAAGTTTGAGAAAACCATATCTGGACACAAGCTGGTAAGTTAAACAAACTACTCTTGAACTTGAATTCATAATATCAGAAGTCTCCCTGGCCTGCCTGATACAAGTGTTGTGTAGACTAGTGTAGGGCTTCTGTCTCCCAGTTGACCTCTCCGTACCATTTGTGTGCTCTGTGTCCTTCTCTTCAGGGTATCTCTGACGTGGCCTGGTCCTCAGACTCCAACCTCCTGGTCTCCGCTTCTGACGACAAGACTCTGAAGATCTGGGACGTCAGCTCGGTATGACGTCACCCTCACGACGCTGTCAGTGACACGCCCTTATCCTAGTGACCTCACTTTAATGACACCCCCATGACGGCACTTAAATGAATGAGGTCACCCTCAACGACAACCCTCTAATGCTATCCATATGAAATGATACATCATGCTGTGATGTCATCCTAATGGTATGACATCACAGCATGATGTCAAGACGTCACCTTAATGATATCACATCACCCTGAGCCTTTACAATTTATTTAACTAACGATTTGTCAGGTTGTGGTAATATTTGTAAGCAAGGGCTTTACCGGTATGTAGTATAAAACCAATGTACAAGTTGGCTACGTTTGGATTGCCTCGACTTTACGGCCAGCCACGCGGTAACTGCAGGCTGGTGTTGGCTCCACAAAGCTCCAACATGGAGGTTCATGTGTTTAGTGGTGACTGATGTGCCCTCTCTTCCGGCCTCCAGGGGAAATGTCTGAAGACACTGAAAGGTCACAGCAACTACGTATTCTGTTGCAACTTCAACCCCCAATCAAACCTCATCGTGTCCGGATCCGTGAGTCCTCCACACTTCTTTGTCATTAGGTTTATAGTGACGATTATTGAGAATATTAATTAATTAATATTATTGCTGTTATTGTTTTTCTTCTTGTCTTTATATTATTAGAAGAAATAGGAGTGGAAGTAGTGGTATCATTTCCCCCACTATGATTATCGTTATCAAAACATTTTTAATGCTAATTTTATTCATTGTGGTTCTTGTTATACTAGAAGTGTGTGTGTGTTGTTATTATTATCCTACTGTGTAATGTTTTCATATCTGTGTGTTGTATAGTGATACTGTTTGCTGGTTCTGCAATTTATGCTAATGTTATGTTTCGGTGTTGCAGTTTGACGAAAGTGTGCGGATCTGGGACGTGAAGACGGGCAAGTGTTTGAAAACTCTGCCGGCGCACTCCGACCCCGTCTCTGCTGTGAGTCTTTATTCGTGAGCTGACGTGGACATTGAGACGTCCTTACAATGTACACCTGTATGATCTCATCATCGTGCCGTAAACAGTGTATCCCATGTTATGACGTCACGGTATGGATTATGAAATCACAGTCCATCTACAGTCACACACACCCCTTAGCTCTGTGTGTTGTGACGTCAAAGCGTCTGACCTCACCAGGAATTGTAGACTCGCGGACAGACGGAGATGTGAGAAAAAGTGAAAGTAGCATTGGACTACATACACATAAACATTTACAATAATGACTACATAAACATTGACCATAATGCTGTCAGACGACATCAACGGCGGTCATTCGAATATCGGTACATTAATAGGAATTATGAAGATTTATTATTTGTTGTTAGCGTCTGTTTGAATGTTAATTGGACCATGTCTTGTGTTGCAGGTTCACTTCAACAGGGATGGCTCTCTGATCGTTTCCAGCAGCTACGACGGCCTCTGGTACAATTGTCATCATTTATTTATCTATTGATTCCCAAGTGTTCCCATGCCACTTTAAATTGAAGCTGACGGCCATGCTAAACAGCAACTGTTCTCCCCCCACAGTCGAATCTGGGACACGGCGTCCGGGCAGTGCTTGAAGACACTCATCGGTAAGCTGCTTTCTATCGCCCTCCCCCCCATATGTATGAAGGGTAGAAGCCGTACTCCATACTTCCACTTGTGATGTCACTAATGGATGTGGTTGTAGTTGTTAACCTCACACCTTGTGGATGAATGCGTACCCAAGGGTTGTAGTTCTATGATATTAAACTCTCTTCCATCTCACGATGTTCACCACAGATGATGACAACCCGCCCGTGTCTTTCGTCAAGTTCTCTCCCAACGGCAAATACATCCTCGCCGCAACCCTCGACAAGTGAGTACCTCACCTCAGTACCTCACTCAGTACTTCCACTGATACTGTTACTGTACTGTTCTTATAAGGTAACTGTGAGTAACCGTTTTTGATCAATAGATCATTATGAATAGATTCTCATTTATACAATACAAGTGAGCATTCATACTTTTTTTGTTAGCTCTGAATTCCACCAGGAGAGGGCAGCATAACACCATATAATCTAATGACTGCATTCAGCAAGTGTTGTTGAACTCTTTTCTGAAAAATGTCTCCTTCTGTTTTCAGTACTTTGAAGTTGTGGGACTACAGCAAAGGAAAGGTAATATCCTCCCATTTTTTATTCCTTAAGTATGAACTATTCCAGCACGTTTGTGGTTCTTAACACTGTTTACTGTAATTATATTTTTATTGAGTGGAATTATTATATTTTCGTCAGTAATCGTCATGTTTTTCTCTCCAGTGTTTAAAAACGTACTCCGGTCACAAAAACGAGAAGTACTGCATATTTGCCAACTTCTCTGTCACGGGGGGAAAGGTGAGTTCTGTGGTTCTCAGCCTGTGAGCATTAGCGCTGCGGAGTTACCTACAGGGTACATGGCATTCCGGCACTCGAAGGCCCCGTGACTCATGTACCCCCGCTCTGTTCGCCCCCAGTGGATCGTGTCCGGTTCAGAGGACAACTCTGTGTACATCTGGAACCTGCAGACCAAGGAGATCGTGCAGAAACTGCAGGGACACACAGGTATTGGGGAAGAAGGCCTGAAACTGGGCCGCTGAAGGGTTTGTTAGGTTATAGGGTCGAGTATAGTCTTTATGTCAGTCTCATGATGTCCATGAGCAAATCAGCAAAACGGTGCCCTGCCCCCCATGAACTGGTTTTGATAACAGCGACACACGCACATCTTTTCCAGAGCAATGGTGGTGTCGGTCTACAAATGTGTGTTTGTTGTGTGTGTTTGTTGTGTGAGTGTGTGTGCGTGCTGTGTGTAGGTTAACTTAGCAAAGGCACTTCTCAATCCATTACAAAGAGCCATGTTGAGCATTAATTGTGAAAGTGCTTTAAGTGGCCACAGCAATTATATATAATGTAGATAAGTGCAGTCTAATTATTCCCCGTATCCGTCACGACACACAGGGAAAAAAACATTTTTTTATTTGTTTTATCTATTAGCAAGTAGATATTTGTTAGATTTTATATAACGTGTTATTTCAGATTTTCCCACCGTGAATCAGAACTACTGTTTTGTTTTAATTTCTTCATTGTAGAAATGTATTTCTAATTCTTCCCTCCTGGTACTTGTTCACCTTCAGTGTTCTCCCTTCTCCTCCTCTTCGATGTCAAGTTGCTAACCCCCTTTTCTCCCACAGACGTGGTGATCTCCACAGCCTGTCACCCCACAGAGAACATCATCGCCTCGGCCGCGTTGGAAAACGACAAGACCATCAAGCTCTGGAGAAGTGACTGCTAAGTCAGGCCTGTTTTTGTATTTTGAGTTGTTTTGTTTTTTTTACCACTTAAATAAAAAAAGAAGAGAAAACATGGACTTTGTGGGGGTTTCTAAAGAAATGAGGACATTCCCACACCGCAGACGGGGATTCACGCCCATGAAACCAGGAACAACGTAAGCCAGACACACAGGTGCTGTTCAGAACACACTGGCCACTGTTGTGGACTGGGATCCCTCTGCTACGGCCAACTTTCTCTTTATGCCCGGTGGGTCCGATCAGTGGTTTTTGTATCTTTTTTTAATTACATTTTTTTAATGCTTTTTTTCTAATGTTTTTAAAAGGGATGAACACGCTTGATGTCTTAAGGACACGTTTTCTACTTTTCTGGAGACGACCACTGTGTTCCCACCATTTTGTTTTGGCACTGTGATGTTGTAGACAGTGCTGCCATGGCCCCACTGTTACATTTGATTGGCTGTCTAAGTGAATAAAATACCTGTTCTTCAGCCTTTCATGATGACTGTACCATTTCCCCTTTTAAAGTATTTTTATCTATTTATTCCACCGGTCCATTTACTAAGAGCATTACATATTGTCGCGTATTGCACCGTGTTCTGGTTTGAATAGCCGACGGAGGGACTTATGTGTTTAGTTGGTGGTTAGAATTGGCTGGTCTATGTTTAAACTTCATCATGACCAAATGAGAATATTTTGTGTCTTCTATTTTGTACATTATACGTATTGTAGTTTGTTGTTGTATTTTTACCTGATTAACAGTATGACCAGCAACGTAATAAACACATATTTAGTAAACTGGACATTTTTCTTTGAACTCTTTTCGTCACTTTTGATCATGGATAACAACTGCATTGTAATATTTTCTTAATAATAAATAATAAAAGACGAGGGCACATTTGTGAGATTTGAGGAAAAAAAATATGCATTATCGATATGCATTTTTAAAAGTTTTTAATAACTTTTCTGTCCATGAAAGATGGACCATCAGAGAACAACCCACAAAGAACATATGACTTTTTCATCTCCTTAAAAGACAAAACGATAAAAAATAAAATAATGAAAAAGATGAACCAATGTCTGTGAGGCAGGTTGTAGAGGGCAACGGTAAAGGTGACAACCCTCTCTCTTGGGTGGGAAAAAATTATAATCTAGCCTTTCAAATGAACAATTCCACAAACAATGTATACAACAGCCCACAGAAGGAAAGAAACGGTACATAAGCGAGGGATAAAATGACCTTTGTACAAAAATAGATCTTTTTCAAAGTTTTTTTTTTTTTTTTTTTTACATTTTCTTGAACCTTAACGTCTATGTAACAAAGAAAGCAGTGATTGTGTTGCAAGCTCAGCTTTTCCTGAATACATTTCCAACATACAATAGCCAAGCAAACACATACATTTGAAAGATTTTCTTTTCGTTTTTTTTCTCTTTCTTTAGTTTTTGCTACTTTTTGAGGTCCCATAGACTGCTTTGAGCTGGTTCTTTTTGAATTTTAAGAGCTGCTGCGATTCTGCTGGTAAACTTTTTTATAAAGTCAAGGTCAAAAGCAAAAAAAAACAAATCCTCAACGTTTTTTGAAACCACTGTATATCCGCGCTGGATAACTCTTCGACACTTGACCTGGTATAGAATCGTTTGGTCTAAAAAGTCTCGTCTTTCTCTTGCCATATTGACTGGAAATGCTCAAGGAACAAAATTCTAGATATATATATTTATAAATATATACACAATGTACATATAGACAAAATATAGCTTTACATCATAATAAAGCATTTACAGTTAATTCTATCAACGCGTCTCTTCTGCGATTAAGTCTCAAACCCTTTTGCTGTTTGCATTTCCTGCAGTCCTTTGTTATTGGTTTATTAAAACGTCCGTTTATGGCTTTCAATCGCTGGGGTTTCTGATCACAGTAATGTGGTACAGCTAAGAGGAGACACAAGATTGAGGAGAGCAGGAGGGTAGACGTTTTAAAAAGGCTGTCACTGTTGGCTAGCAAATTGATTGTTCTTCATCTCTGAGACCAAGGTCGGCCATGCATACAAATTTGGATGAAATTTTGGAAAAAAAGGGGGCAAAAAAATTAAGGATAGCTGTTACTGAGAATATTGATAGACACAATTCAAAACCTTTTCCCCACAGTCATAGTGCTTAGGTTGAAAATGTTTGTGAACAAGTTGATTAATTAGTTGTCATTGGTTTTTTCGTGATTTCTGAGGAAAGAACGCAAAAATCCCTAGTGTAGAATATAAATACTGTAAACTGAGTCTGAGCTGGGATTCAATACTGTCACCTGGATACTCATCTCGTTCCACGGAAATAAAGTATGTTGCATTGATCATACAAGCCAATAGATACTGAGGTTATTGCTTGTAAAAATCATTTAAACACTGAGATTTTCGACCAAGAGGAATATTAAACATGACGCATTGGACAAAAAAGTGCCTTGTTTTTCTAATTTAAATACTTGTATAAAATTCAAGTAATTTTGCAGTGCTGCATCTCTTCCACTAGGGGGAAGTCACAGTAACATAGCCGCCAACCACATCGTGTTCTCTCCGTGTTCCAACCGTTGTTTCCCCTCAAACAGATCCAGATTTAATTCTGGTCTGGGATCTCTCTTGCACCCTCTCCACGTTGGCTTTGCGTCAGTGTCCTATCAGCAATCTGAACACACACATTACCAGATTGATTAAACCGACATTTCCCAAAATGTCCAAAATTCCCTTGTGTGAAACCGAGCCCAGGACCTTAAAAAACAAAAGCAAAGATTCTGTAAAAACGTATATAGTTGAGGAAGGACCTAATTTGATCGTTTTTGGATTGTTTTCAATCACTGAATTAAAATAGATTTTCCATTTTTCTAAATTGGAAATGGAGGGTCATGTTGACTCCACTCCGGTTTCACAATTCCTTCTGGAGGAAACCGAAATCAAGGTCACACAGTTGTTACTTTCTTAATAGCCTTTTCCTATGCCTTCTTAAATATCAAGTGATTTCTCAGAGTATCCATATAAAACATATTAAAAACCAACCTAAACAAACCGCGAGGAACGCTGGTGGCCTCCTGTCCATGTACATCCCTACCCCCCTGGTCTGAGAAACATACATTGTTGTCCTTAAACGGGTTTTCAAAGGGTCAATTTCAATACAAACAGTTGGAATAGAAACACCACCACTCTATAGGCAATCTTTGGAAATGAGCTCCATGCATAGTGTTGCAGCGACTGCAGCTTTCAAAGAGGACAGAGGGCAAGATGATGTGTGTGTGTGTGTGTGTGTGTGTCTGTGTGTGTGTGTGTGTCTCATACACACAGAAAACATGGTGAGCTTTAATATTCCACCTTGAACCGAGAGATGCTTGAACCATGGCCTGTCCAGAAAGGAACTTTAGAGGATGAATGGCAGAGAATACACTGCCCACCCCTGTGTCAACGAGTCCTACTGAGTGCAGAGGAAGGAATCACAACAAACGCACAATGGAGCGACTGCAAACTCACACACTTGTCCCACTCATTAAAACCCTTTGACCACACACGCCCTCAGGGACCTGGGACGACGCAGGATACGGGGGGGCGTTCCAGGAGCTAGGGGCCACTATTGAATCTGAGTATACGTCTATATCACCATAACACAGAGATTTGGATCCACACAGGGATGTGGGAAAAACCTCACTGTGGAGAGCCTGATACTACTCTTTTTCTCTCCTGGTACCTGGTAGCCCTCTAGTGACAACACTGGAGCATGGGAACTAAACCCATCCCAGATCCTAGCCTAGTTCCCAGGTCTCAACCCTTTGGGTCCTGGAACGACATTGAGACCTGGGAACTAGGCTAGGATCTTGGACTGTGGGGCTCGAGACCATTGTAGGACCTGGGACAGCGCTGGGACTTGATAGCGCAGTGGACTTGGGGCAACACAGGAACAACGGGAACTACACTGGGAACCGAGACTACTCCAGGACCATGGGCTAGACCGGGGCAAGGGGGAACCAGGCACAGACTCTGGGCCCCTTTGGACCACCCCGAGCCCACAGGCAGACGGTCGACACGGACGGTCAACGCGCTTCGCGGATCATTCAGGTGGACGGAAAAAACCGAGGTAATTGCGATGTGTGCCATTCAGATAATAAGAAGAAACGAAGACAACCCCAAACAAAAACCACACTACGGTATACGATTGTATCTCTGTACCCAGGTAGGTGTCAGGGCGACGTCTAAAGCTAAGACCGTCCGTGGAAGAGGCCTTGGATGATGGGTGGGGGTGAGAGGTTGCCGGGCGGGGCGTGGCAATGGTGGGCAGGAGTTCACATGACGAGGGACGTCCGAGAAGGTCAGGGGAGGAGGAGGAGGAGGAGGAGGAGGAGGAGGCGGGGGACAGAAGTGAGAAGGTGTGCCAACACAGCTGTGACACATCCATCGCCGGTGGAGCACTTAAAGCGCCGATCACACGCCTATTCCCCGCGGTGCCGTCCCAGAGGTCGCGACCTCCCGCTCAGAATGGATCCTGCAGAGTTTCAGACATTTTTTATTTGCTTCTCCTCCACTTCACCTCGCAGTCACCTGAGAAGGGACGTGAAGATGAGGGGGACGACCTCCGTGGGACGCTGGAGGGGGCTGTGTGATGGATGGTGGATGAGGTGGTGGATCGCATGGGTTCCCTGGTGGTGTTCAGGGACATGCTCTGAATCATGGGGCTGGGCTATCAAGAAACCGGGGATTGATTGTCCACATGGTGCGGCTCAAGCTCTCCTATTGGATGACGCCTTCGCCAACCCAGATCGGATCACATGACTTCTGAGGTACCGCCTCTAACTGTCATTTCACCCAGTGCTAATGGAGAAAGGCAGTGGTCACAGCCAATGGGAGAAACTGGGAGGAGAAACTGGCTGAAATGGTTTCTCACAGTGGGTGGGGGGGAACTTCCGTTTGATTCCTTGACACTTTCGGGAACATTGAGAATTATTTGTTTGTAATTAGGACAATGAGATAAAGAGAGCGTTGCGAGTTTAGAGTCAACATAAACTGACATTTTGATTTCATCATGTTGGATAGACAGCTTCTCTGCTTGCACCAGAAGCCATAGCAGTTGGTTGCACTTTCTGTTCTTTTCCGATTGGTGTGGGGGATTGGGTTCCAGTATTCCGATTGGTCGATGCAAACGCTCCTTTCCCCTACAGGGAAGGCGGTGGCCCCGTACTGTGGGGGCCCATGTGGTGTGAATGACATATGGTTCAACAGGTTTTGAATTTGGGCAGAGACCTGAGTTTAATATTTTTGGTCGACCTCCAAATCAAACTTCAAAGCTTTCAAAGCCTCACATCCAGCTAACCAAGGACTTGACCCTATACGAGGAGAGGAGAGGAGAGAGATGGGGAGAGAGAGAGAGAGACAGAGAGAGAGACAGAGAGAGAGACATAGATTGGGAGAGATAGAGAGTAGGGCTGAACGATTAATCAAATCAAAAATCGCGATGTGATAGAACACGATATGCAAATCGCAAAGGCTGCGATAAAATAATAACAAAAAAAAGTATTATTTTTTGTCTGTTTTTTTTTTTCTAATTTTTGGGGGGGGGGGGGGTTTAACATTACTGACTGGAGATCAGTAATATTTAGATTTATTTTTCTTTTACAATTCAATAGTTAAATAAAGATGTCATAATATCAATTCATCTCAACACATCGGTCTGTCCTAAACGAAAGAGCAGTTTACATGTTGACTGCTTCCAATGTTGTGTTGGTCATACTATAGAATCAGATTTAGTGATTAATACAGAACATAAGGAACTTAAATAATAAATAATCGCAATTAGATTATTTCCCCAAATCGTTCAGCCCTAATAGAGAGAGAGATGGGGGGAGAGAGAGAGTGAGACAGATGGGGAGAGAGAGAGAGAGAGAGAGAGAGAGAGAGAGAGAGAGAGTGAGAGACAGAGAGAAATGGGGAGAGACCGATATTGGGAGAGAAAGAGAGTTAGAGCGAGAGAGCGAGAGAGAGAGAGAGAGAGAGGGTGAGGGAGAGTGAGAGAGAGAGGGAGAGAGAGAAAGAGAGAGAGAGAGAGGGTGAGGAAGAGTGAGAGACAGAGCGAGAAAGCAAGAGAGAGAGAGGGTGCGAGAGAGCGAGAGAGAGAGAGAAAGAGCGAGAGGGCGGGAGAGAGAGAGAGAGAGTAAGAGATGCTAAGGTCCTGACAGACGGTCTGCCCGGGGTTTCGTAGGGTCCGGGTTCGAATCGGTCGGCACGTGTCGCCGACCGACCGGCGGTCTCCAGAACACGATTGTCTCATCCACAACACTAGAGAGCTTCCAGGGGTGACATCATCAATGCTAGGAACATGTCGGCACACAAGCAGAGCTAAGGGTTTGTCTTTATTCCTGATCACCGCAAACCGCTGGTATATCTTCCTTTAGTCGGGAGAAAAGAAAGAGAAACATTCTGTCCAGTTCATTCGGGTCCATCTCAGTCTTTTAGCGTCTCATGCGCGTCGATGTCTCTCACTTTAATATATATATGTCTATATATATTTCTTATTTATATATTTTTACAAGGTATAAAACAGAGCAACAAACCCAAAAAAAAGACACTACGAATTCATCTTCTGTTTCGCTCCCCCGACTTCGTCGCAGCGTATTTCAACGCACATCCACGGTATCCGTGGCGACCGGCTAACGGGCATCAAGGCTGTCCACGCCCGGGGGTCCGGCGCAACGTGCATGAGCGCGATGTCCCTCACCGGGCCGGGGGGGGGAGGGGGAAGCCACGGGACCCCTTCCCCTACCCCGCTGCTCCCAAGCCTGATAGGTCCAGGGAGGCCAGGAGGGCGGCGCTGGTGTGGTGGCGTCCAATAAGAGGATGACGACGATGAGGATGATGACCAGGCAGGGGATTGGAGGACCAGAGAGGAAGTCCCGCCTTCCCTCGCCTTCCCTATGTCATCTGATGCGGCGCTTCCAGCATCTCCATGAGGAAGGTGTCGATGGGCGTGTCCCCGATCAGCTTGAAGAAGAAGAGGTGCTCCAGGCACTTGAGGCCGATGGAGCGCAGCGCCGGTAACCGTAGCAACAGCTTGGCGAACCTGCGGCGGGAAAAAAAAACGTGAAACGGGATTGGTGATTGTAAGTGTGGTGGGTTCCAAGAGAAGGGTTAGAGTTTACACCAGGTGTGAGGTATCCACGACAACAGGATACAAAACAAAGAAGTGAAACGAAATCAAATTAAATGATGAATGAAATGTGGCTTTAAATTTAAAGGGGACGGCTAGTGTAGTCACTATAGTTTTCAACCTGAGCGCGATGCCCTCACCCAGAGGTTCCCAACCTTGTGGTCGGGGGCATATGGGGGTCATATGAGGGGAGATTGCTGAAATAAGCTAGAGATATTTGATGATCTAATTTAGCAAACCATTATTCTTTTTTAAAAGGTCAAATAGACAGGGTTTATATATACAAACTGACTGCCTAAAGACTCAGAGCCACTAACAAACTACTTCTAATCAATTAGGGCCCTACATTGCATCCAGCGCAATTGAATTTCCACACGACGCATGTATCTTTGCTAGTCTGCGCCTGGCGCAAAACCGATTTCCACCCCCAGCATACCTGCGCCACTAAACTTGCGCCTTGAGAGGCATGTCAGCGAAAAGCAGAGACGTGTTCCGGCGCAAATGATACATGGTGCTATCTTACAGACTGATAAAGCCTCCTCCTTAATGACGTGTATCTACACGAATATACTGGAAGTCGCCTTGTACAGAAGCGTCTGCTAAGTGACAGAATATTAAATATGAATCGTATACATTAGCTTTTTAGCTGAAGTACGCATACCATATATGGTTTCATTCAAAACAACAGAAATATATTACAGCTGCGATTCAGTTTATACAAGACTAGACATGAATCTCAAATGTTTCGATAACCTATCGCGACACAACATTTTGCTCCAATCAGAGCTGAGGACAGGCGGTGGGCGGGGCTTCCTACCTGCCCGGCTGCTCAGGGTACTTATGCTTGCAGTAGGCCTCCAGAGACGCATACACCTTCTCCCTGAGGGCCTCCACCTCCCCCGGGTTAGAGAGACCCTTCGAATCTACACACACACAGACACACACACACACACACACACACGCAAAGGAGCACAAACACTCTTAATTAAATGCACACTTTCGAGTAAGTTTAGTTGCTCATGCGTGTAGCCTGAGTCCACATCATATAATGTATGAAAAGTATGCATTTTAAAAGAGTTGCCTTAAGCAACAAGAGATACTATTGGGAGTATATATAATTAATCATGCGGAGGGACTGATGACATGAATAATAAATAAACACATTAATAATCTGTGTTTGATGCAACGGGCAGACTTCTACTGAGTGACGTAGAGTGAGTGCATGTTCTTCAGGGCTGAATCATATCCTGACAGCCTGGTGCTCACCACCAAACCACCCCATGTTTCCTTTAATGTCCGTACTCCAAGTGCCATGTTCTACTCTTAACACAGTTTTACACACTTTTGCTGTGGATGTGCACGGGCATTCAAATACCATACTTGATGTAGTCACCTTTATTGTAGCATATAGGTATACCGCTGCGTGTGTTTGTGTGTGTGTGTATGTGCGTGCGTGCGTGCGTGCGTGTGTGCGGGTGCAGGTGTGTGTGTGTGTGTGTGTGTGTGTGTGTGTGTGTGTGTGTGGGGGGGTGTGTGAATGTGTGTGTGTGTGTGTGTGCCTATGTGTGTGTGTGTGCTGTGTCTGAAAGGCTTTACCTGGATTGAAGAGGACGATGGCTCTGAGGCAACCCAGCTCTGTCTTGTCCATCTGCATGTCCCTCATCTTAGACACCAACTCTGTCAGCACCCTGGTCATAGCAACACACCGAACATAGACGTTAATACCACGCCTCGATAACACTCTTTAATATGTCACCTCATGTCATACTTTGATTACCTAAGTCTGTTACTTATGTCTGCAGCTTAACCTGTGAGCCCCCCCAAAGCAAGATGCCCACTAAAACATACCTGGTCCTTTTTAATTTTTTTATTTAAAAGGGACAATGCACATAAATTGACATTTTTAGTTTACACTCAGAATGTAAATGTGCCAGAGTTAGGAGAAAAGCTCATTTTCATCTGTAGTCCCTTGGCCCTTGTCCTTAAAAACATGGATCTGAACTCACAAAGCCAGTTGCTTTGGAGGAAAACTAAACGCCAAAAGAATCAAAACATAACAGCTGATTCCATCCTACCTGGGTCATGCATATTTGTGTGCTTTATTCAACAACAACCCAAAAAAACAAGCCCTGGTTGTCACCGTGTGATTATATTGACAACACAACGGCTTTTAGACCAGTCCTCCTGTGTGTGCAGCAACACAACACTCCATCAGTGTTGGTAGTGGCTCAACTCAAACACGTGAGCATTAACTGACTGTATAATTACCCAGGAGCCTCTGCATAACAGAGCCGCGCACAAGCCGACCAGCTTCCCACGCGATGGTAGCTACAGCACTGGAGTGCTGCGCAGCCTCGCAGAGGAAGCACCCTCACTAGATGACGCTTATAAATAGAAACCCACAGTAGCCACTGTGGGTTTCGGGGGCGTGGCCATGCGATAGAGAGACTGTCTTTTTGGGCCCGAAACTGTCACTTGTTCTTGCTCCAACTCTCTGCCTGCTCTATCTCATTCTGTCTTTCTTTCTCTCCCTGCAATCTCTCTTCCCTTTCTCTCTAACTCTTCATCTGTCACTCTCTCCAATACTCTCTCTATCTGTTTTCATTTTCATTTTGCTGGCTTTTCGCTGTAATGTTGACGATTCTGTAAATCAACCCTGAGTGATTTTCAGCAAATTGTTTCAATTCAAAATAGAAATATGTTGCTTTGTTTCTTTCTTCCTATTTGTCTTTCTCTCTCTCTTTATAACTATGCATATGTTTCTATCTCTCCCTCTTTCTGACTAACTCTTTCCCTCTCTCAAATTGTCTCTCCAACATCATAGCGATGTGCGTTGACCAACGTGTTCTAGCTGTTTACAGGGACCAGTGGACACACAAGCCAGTCTCTGAATGCTCAGTCAACCAGAGAATGAGGACACTCTCCCCGGTTCCGGTGCTTAACTGGGCGGAAACAATGACAGAGCTATAAAAAACCCTGCCTGGCAGAACCAATCAAAAGTCTTTAGTCCTTCATATTGTGCTGGTGACACCCAGAAGTCGTGTGTGTGTGTGCTGGTAAACTCTGTCCTACCAACACGTCTTTCTTGTCCTGGGTTGAAAATATTCCATCAAAGTGACAACAAAAGTGTGGATTTAGCAGACATTTAACGAAACCAAATCAAACAATTTAACGTTGCTCGGGACATCCATTTTCAATGTTTTAAAAAGCTTTCTCCTTTTTACAAAGTTAGAGTGACTATCTCTCCAGCTTGTTTCAGCAGCCACTCAAACAACTTCCGTGATTTTAGAAAGCCCCAGATGTTTGGTTTAGGCAGCGTGAACTCACATGGTCTGGCACGGCGAGACTAGGGGAACCAGTGGTTGTCAGGGACAACGGGAAGACTGGACAACAACAACACGTTGTTTGGTATATAACTGATCATGATGTTCTACTTAACCAACCCCACCACCCTTGAGACTAATAAAAGGAATAGGAACGACAGGGGAGGATAAAGAGAGAGCGAGAGGAGGGGGGGGGGGGGGGAGAAGAGAGAGAGAGGGAGGGGGGGAGAGAAGAGAGAGAGGGGGGGGTGAAGGGAGAGGGGGGAGGAGAGAGATAGAGGGCAGTAGAGAGGGGATGATAGAGAGTGGAGGAGAGAGATTACAGGGGGGAGAGAGGGAGAGGAAAGTGAAAGATTTGAGCCAGAGGGGAGAGAGAAAAGAGTTAGAGAATGAGAATGAGAGTGAGGGTGTGTGTGTGTGTGAGAGAGAGAGAGAGAGAGAGAGAGAGAGAGAGACTAAGGTATAAATGAAGCAGCTGTCAGCAGTGTTTACATTAGGGAGGTATGTTAATACCAATGTGTTGAAAACAATTATCAACAGCAGCAGGCAGGTGTGTGACCACACGGCACACACACACACACACACACACACACACACACACACACACACACACACACACACACACACACACACACACACACACAAAGCGATGTCGCTTAGAAAAATTGCCTGACGAGCTGGAACACGGCCAAGGGAAGACGTTTTCAACAAGGGCTGCTGATGAAGAGCCCCGGGTGGCTTGGGTAATTTGTCCTCAATGCGGACTGCTGCGGAACGGGCCGGGCCGACGGCTGGGCCGTCCAGCCCAACCCAACCAGACAGCCCCCAGCACACCCAAGAAGGGAGAACTACGACTCCATGTGTTGGAACGCAAAACGGTTAAGAGACATACAGCCTCGGCTAGAAGCATCAGCAACACCGTCAGCAAAGGTTTTACTCAGCTTGACCCTCATGACAGTCTTGTGAACGGGGTAAACTACGTGAGGGTTAATACGAACCATCAAAATATTCATTTTTTATTTCATAAATTATAAATTATTCAGGAATGATCATTAAAATACATCCTGAATAAATATACAAATATTTGTAAAGAATGAAATCCTCTTTGTTTTTAAGTTCCTCCTCAAACAGCCCCTCTACTCCCCCAGGTATGACCCGGGATGTGGACCCCACCGTGGAAACACTAGCACACTGCATCTACTAATGCTATCTACTGGTGTCTCTGGAGGGTTTCTGCTGGAGTACGTACATTTAATTAAGAATGACATAAATATATAAAATATATAAATTATTAATATGATATTTCATAATAATTTGGAATGATATTTAATAATAATTTGGAATAAATGCATACATTTGAATAAATATTCTATATGAATATATGTGTATCTTGTCGCATTGCGATCCCATCCTCTTCCAGAAATATACAGCTAGGGAAAACATACCCCCAGTGACAGAACATACCGTGTTAATAGAGTTATACATTGGAAACAGCCGGAGACAACAGTCTGTGTTTATAAAGTGATATGAAGGCATACAGTGCATCAGCCTTGGAGGACATCGCCCAGTATCAGAACTGGATGAACCGATAAAGTTATCCTTTAAAACAGCCAGAGAGAAGACACTGCATCAATAAAGCAGAATATTGAAAATAGCAAGAGGCAACAAGCTGGGTTAATAAAGTTATATAAAGTTATATAAAGCCTAGGAGGGTATCTCCCAGTGTCAGAATGGACATAGCTGATAAAGTCACGATTTGAAAACAGCCAGGGGAGAACAGATTGTGATAATAAAGTGATACATTTGATCAGCCAGATAGATTAAATGGTGTTAATAAAGTGATACACTGACAGCCCCGGGGGAGAACAGACTGGGCTGATAGAGTGAAGATGAGGAGGAGGAAGAGGCTGATGATGACCTGTCAAAGATGGCGCCCACGCCGGCGCTGTGCGCGCTGTTGCGGTGCACGTGGAGCCCGGTGGCCAGCAAGATGCCGTCCTTCACCGAGATGGAGCGGTGGGAGAAGGAGGCGATCAGCAGCTCATTCCACCCTGGAGGCGGGAGAGAGGGGGGAGAGAGAGGGGAGGGACAGGGGAGGGACAGGGGAGAGAGAGGGGAGAGAGAGGGGAGAGCGGGAGAGAGAGAGGGGAGGGACAGGGGAGAGAGGGGGAGAGAGGGAGAGAGAGAGGGGAGGGACAGGGGAGAGAGGGGGAGAGAGGGAGAGAGAGAGGGGAGGGACAGGGGAGAGAGGGGGAGAGAGGGAGAGAGAGAGGGGAGGGACAGGGGAGAGAGGGGGAGAGAGGGAGAGAGAGAGGGGAGGGACAGGGGAGAGAGGGGGAGAGAGGGAGAGAGGAGGGAGAGAGAGAGGGGAGGGACAGGGGAGAGAGGGGGAGAGAGGGAGAGAGGAGGGAGAGAGAGGGGAGAGGGGTAGAGCAGAGGGGGAAGAGAGAGGGAGGTGAAGAGCGGGTGGATTAGAGGAGGGTGATGAAAAGGGAGATGGAGGGGAGATGGACGGATCAAAAGAGGGTTATAGAAAGAGATAGAGAGATGGATTGAGACAAAGAGGGAGAGATATGGAGGAAGAGGAGAGAAAACTAGAATTAGTTAGCAGGAAACTCCCAACGGTAAAGTTCACAACGCATTCAACCCAATAAAAAATAAAAATAAACAAACAATGTAGAGGAGAGGAGGCGAGAGCAGGAGTGTGAGTGTGTGTGTGTGTGTGGTTGTGCGTGTGTGTGGTTGTGCGTGTGTGTGAGTTTAGCTTCGATTAATCAATTAAGCCTGACATGGCAGGGCGTGCTAAAGGGATGAGCTGCGCCTGCCATCACGATGAGGTTGTGCAAGCAGTTTGACACGCTGAAGCGGCCAGTATGGAGCAGCAGAGAGAGAGAGAGAGACCGTGAGAAAGACAGAGAGAGAGAGACAGACAGAGACAGAGAGAGTGTGACAGAGAGAGAGTGTGACAGAGAGAGGGACATGGCTCCTTTAATTGTTCTGCCTAGCAACAGCCTCTCTGTCTCTGTGACGATGGTGAGGGCAGGATGCTTTTGACTGTGAGACAGCAGAACTAAAGAGGCTATTTATAGAGAGGCCTGAGTGCTCATAGAGAGGGAGACACATAGAGACAGAGAGGATGATAGTCTCTCTCGCCTCTCACTTTCTCTCTCTCTCTCTCTCTCTCTCTCTCTCTCCCACTCCCCATCTGTCTCACTCTCTCTCTCCCCCCATCTCTCTCTCTCTTTGGGCTGAACGATTTGGGGAAATAATCTAATTGCGATTATTTATTATTTAAGTTCCTTATGTTCTGTATTATTCACTAAAAAAACAATAAATCATTCTTTAGTATGACCAACACAACATTAGAAGCAGTCAATATGTAAACTGCTCTTTCCTTTAGGACAGGCCAATGTGTTGAGATGAATTGATATTATGATTTATCATTATCATTATTTAACTATTGAATTGTAAAAGAAAAATAAATCTAAATCTTACTGATCTCCAGTCAGTAACGGTAACCCCCCCCACCCCCCCCACAAAAATAGAAAAAAAAAACACACGAAAAATAATACTTTTTTTTGTTATTATTTTATAGAAGCCTTTGCGATCTCAATTGCTCTCTTTCTCTCTCTCTACCTTGTAACTGCCCCCCCCCCCTTTCTCTCTCGCTCCATTATCACTGTATCTCACTCTACTACACACACACACACACACACACACACACACACACACACACACACACACACACACACACACACACACACAAACAAACAACCACACACTGGTTTAATTCAGTTTGACAGGCAGGCAGCAGAGTGCAGTCAGAGACCTGCAAAAGGCTGCGTTCTGATTGGCTGGGACAGGAATAATACATGATTCACTCTGAGCTTCATACTCTCTGATTGGACGATCCAAACACTCCTGCCGTTACAGACACACATACTGTGTTTGTGTTTGTATGTGTGTGTGTGTATGGATGTGTGTGTTTGCGTGTGTGTGTGTGTGTGTATGTGCATGTGTGTGTGTGTGTCTGTATTAACCTTGCTAGCTCACTCATGTATTCATGTAATGATTATTGCTGATATGCATAAGTCAATGTTTGAGTTGTTCCTTAAGTATGCATGATTTTGTTATTGTTTGTATTATCAGTTTTTATTTTTAGTTTGGTTTTATTTTGATTGGAATATAAATAGATTTCAGCAAAATGTACACGTGGAGGATGCTAGCAGAATTCTTACAACTATGGATGTAAGAATGAACTGTTATAAAGGAAATAGTTAAAGAGTGATGTGGGATGGCCAGACCTGCTCGTAGCAGGACAACCTGGTGGTCCAGGGGGACTGTTCTAGATGTGATATAGGGATGTGATGGGGGACTGTGATGGGGGACGGACCACTGGTTCCAGATGTGATACAGAGGATGTGATGGGGGACTGTGATGGGGACGGACCTGCTCGCAACAGGATAACCTGGTCGTCCAGGGGGAGCTCTGAGAAGTGGGGGATCCTCTTGGCCCACTCCACTAGCGTGAACAGCTGCTTGTCCGCCGCCTGGCAGATGTTGGTGACCGGGTCGTTGGGCTGGGAGGGAGAGAGAGAGAGAGAGAGAGAGAGAGAGAGAGAGAGAGAGAGAGATAGAGAGAGCGATCGAGAGAGCGAGAGTGAGAGAGGGAGAGAGAACATTTTTAGCAAGAGGTTCAAATGATTGAATTTGCATTTTTTACAGTCTTTTTTTTAAAACATTGAGTCTTAATCAGGGCCTGCACACACACACACACACACACACACACACACACACACACACACACACACACACACACACACATCACAGAAACTTCACACAGCCAAATACAGATTGTGCACACACTAATAATATTACACAGACACACACACACACACACACACACACACACACACACATCCACAAACACGCCTGCCTTCTGAGCAGCATGTAGTTAACTCATGACCCCCCGCTGTGTGACTAGTGTTGAGGGTCCCTAGTCAGCCCTTAGCAAGGGTCTACACTGGCGGCTCTGTGGCTCCCTTCATCTCTCTTCTTGTCTTACTGTCTTTATTTCTTTCGGTGTACTCTTAGGATAGAATGATTGACAGCTGTGATTCAGGAATCTGTATTCCATCCTGCTGGGTTTAGATCGGGGGGATGTGTGGCACCACAACGTTGAGATCCCCGCGTTCAACAAGGGGAACAAAGCAAAAAAAAAAAGACACAACATCTGCATCTTTAAGATAAGATGAGTCTTCCCTGCCCTCTAGAGCGGTTTAGGTTCAGGGGGCATGGTGCGATGCGGCATGTGAAGAACTTTGAGTCTGGGACCAGGATTACAGAGCAGACACATAAGATAGGCGCTGTGCGTTGGGCTTACTGATGAACTGAATGATCCTCTTAAATTCTTTATGTGTTTATATATCGTTTCGGTTTTGAATCATATCAATGTAATCACTTATAAAGGATCCTATTCAGATGGTGTGGCATTCAGTCCTACACGAGCAGAGCTGTTATTCACACAGCAGCAAAGCACACATTCAGTGCTTCTCGAGTCTAGACTGATTAAATACAGGCTAATCTCTACTGTCATTATTTACGTTAACATTCCTACTGTGCATATTGTGTCTGGCGATATTTCTTTGTGTAATCAGTTTTGCATTTTAGTTTTTTGCCGGCCTGGTTCATTCCTCAGCAATCCGCATTAAATTTAACTGATCAATTAATGAATTAATACTGATAAAAAACAACCAATTAGATTGGCCAACAGGGCCGTATTCTCGCCGCCAACCGGAACATTCTTCAAGCCCCCCTCCTCTCTGCTGTGTTTTATGGAAATGCCCATCAAACGGATAAGAGCTCAAAATTTATTTAAATTTTAATTCATTGTATTCTCCTCGTATCCCCAAGGAATCTCTCCGACTCGGAGGCGACCGGCCCGTGACTCAACCCCCGAAATCGAAATCCACCGACGAGGGAAAACATATCCCTAAAAAACACAGCTGTCAATCACAGAGTAGTTTGTTGAAGTCCCGCCCCCCATGGGTCTCCGTATCCTTCACTAGTGTATTCTGGGAAACAAAGAGCAACGCTGAGTGCGTTCAGGAGACTCTGTGCATAATTTAATACGAAGTAAACATCCTCAAACACCCTCTCCGTCCCTGAATGTGTGTATGTGTGTGTGTGTGTGTGTGTGTGTGTGTGTGTGTGCGTGTGTGTGTGTGTGTCTGTGTGTGTGAGAAGCTCACAATAAAAGCTTGAGCCCAACTTCTCTCTCCAAACCCCTCGGATCGATGGTAGGAACTGGGGAGGATCCAGAGCTCTCGGTTGCTCCCATGAGACCATTAGTTCGAGATGAAGAAGAACAAAGAGGTCCTTTCACTAATCTCCAGGTCTATCCCTCTGTCTAGTGATGTTCTAACTCTCTCGCTTTGTCTCCCTCTCTCACTCCAACTCTCACTATAAATCTTTCTCTCCATCACACTCTCTTTAGCCCACTCTCCCTCTCTTGCTCTCTCCATCTCCCTCCATCCCTCTCCATCCATCCATACCCCGGCTCTCTCCCTCTCCTCGCCCCCTGCTCTCCCCACCGCTTACGGTGTGCAACTCACTCTGACTGTGAACCATCAAACAGACCGGCCGTTTAAAACACAGAAAAGTTAACCAGACACACAAACCACAACTGCGTTTCCAAAAAATTGGATTCAAATTGAAAGTTGTCACGTGATTTGTGTTTCTGCAGGGGCAGAAAAAGCTCAACAAAGGCGCCTCATGAATATTTCACCACCACCGCCGCCATCATCACCACCACCGCCACTACCGTCACCACCACCACCAGCGGCATCACGGCCCCCGTCGGGTGTTGCTCGCCACGACAAGAGTTTGTTTTGGAATTTTGGGGTTTTAGTTTTTCTTGTTTTTCGAAAAACAACACATAAACATATTTGGCGAGCTTGTTTGGAAAGGCGGGGGCTACGGCACCAGCAGAGGCGAGAGATAATACACACACTCAAAAACACACACACACACACAAGAGGGACACAATAGCCTCTTCATGGCAAGGCGCTGGTTGAGCTGCCCACCACAAAAGAATACAACTCCCAGAGTTCTCGTTACCCACAGCCAGTCTCATGAATGTTGTATTAATGAGGCTTCGACGGCCGTCTGCCTTCTGCAGCGCTTCCGAAGACCGGAGGACGCACGGACACACACTATACACATGTACACACACACTAGGAAGACCGTGAAAACACAGATTGACACACACTATACACACACATTGACATGCACACAATATTCATATGCACAAATACACACACACACACACACACACACACACACACACACACACACACTATACACACACTAACAAACACCATACATGTGCACACACACAAACACACACACACACACATACACACACACACACACTAGCTCACACACAGACAGACAATCTAGCAGTAATCCCGGGGCATTGTGTTTCTGTACAACGTTGCAGGGAGTTTAGAGATGGAGGGCTGGGTGGAGGAGAGGTTGAGAGAGGGTGGTGGAGGCACAGCATTAACCCTTGCAGTCTGTCTGGTTATGCCGTGAGACTGTTGGGCGGGGTGGGAACGGCCGAAGAGCGACGGCCAAACCAAATCGAAGACTGAGTCATGAGAAAAAACACCAAATCCATCAGCCGGTGGCTTGGAACACCGAGCGGAGAGGAGCGGAGCGAGAAGAGTCCCACGTGACGGAGCCCGAGGAGGAGAGAGATGGGAGAGGGAGGTAGACAGAGACAGCCAGAGGAAGAGAGGGATGGGACAGCCAGAGAATGAGACAGCTGAAGAGAGGGAAAGAACCAGATAAGAATTTTTTATTTGCTGCAATTTTGGACGATTTCGTCGTTTTTCACTGTAGATCCATTTTTGTATTGTTTTGGTGTTGTTAAAAATCATATTACCTTTGTACATGCTTTGGCTCGTTTCCAAAGCCAATAAACACTTTAGAGTTGAATTCAGAAAAAGATGGAGTGAAACAGAGAGAAACGGAGAGAAACTAAGTATCTAAGTGAATCTAAGTCGATATTTTAAAATCCCTCTAAGAGACGGCGGATACTTCAAGGCATTCCCGGCTAAATCAAAGGTAGTTTTGCTTGGTTCTGAAGTTTAAGCCGTGTCGTTTTTAGCTCCATCACCACCTCAGCGTGGGGTAGAGACATCAGACTTGGCTGTTGGTCATGAAATGTTCATCATATTTAGTTGAGGAGGAGTTAAGTTTAATTTTTAATTATTCTCCAGCCATTACTGTTGCCATAGTGTGGGACAGAGAGAGCACGAGAGACAGAGAGAGAGAGAGAGAGAGAGAGAGAGAGACAGAGAGAGAGAGCAAGAGAGAGAGAGAGAGAGAGAAAGAGAGAGACAGAGACAGAGAGAGAGCGAGAGAGAGAGAGAGAGAGACAGAGAAAGAGACAGAGAGCAAGAGAGAGAGAGAGAGAGACAGAGAGAGAGAGCGAGAGAGAGAGAGAGAGAGAGAGAGAGAGAGAGACAGAGACAGAGACAGAGACAGAGAGACAGAGAAACAGAGAGACAGAGTTTGTGAGAGCGAGAGAGGGACTGGGATTTGTGGGTGAATGAATTAGTTTTGTCCTAAATCGGAGAGAGAGAGGGATGGGAGGGGAGAGAGGGAAGAGTGGGGGGCCAGGAGTGGAAGGAGGGGGAGGGGAAAGATGATGGGGAGGAGGGAGGGAAGGGGGGAGGAGATGGGGGAAGAAAGAGAGGGGGGGAGACAGAGGAGGAAAAGGAGGGGGATAAGGGAGAGGAGGGATAATGGAGGTGAGGTGGAGGATGGAGAGATAGATCTACTCACTATCACCTGGGTGATATTAAGACTCACTGCCAGGGGATCTCGCTCAAGATGGAGGCCATGACTGAATATTGAATAGCACACTGTGTCAGGATGGGAGACGGTGAGAGAGGTAGGGAAATAATAGGAGGAATAGAGATAGACAGAGAGAAGGTTGGCACCAGAATAAACACATTATGGAGATACAGAGAATCGAGTGAAAAGGAAAGCTTGGAGAAAGAATAGAAGAGAGACAGATAAAGAGAAAGTATAGAAGATGGAGAGTTATAGAGAAGGTTGGGATTGAAATAAAACAGGAGAAGAGCGCTACAGTGGAGTGCGAAAGAGAAAGTTGGACCAGAGCGTTCGGCAGAGAGAGAGACAAATTGGGGAGGCAAGGGAGAGAGAGCGGGAGAGCAAAATAATAGATAGAGTGAAACACAAAAGTGGACCAAAATAACCAAACAAAACAGTGAGAGGGAGATAGAGAGAGAGAGAGACAGAGAACAAGTAAAAGAAGGAAAAAAACAGTGAAAGATGTTGCCGCCAATGAAATAAAGATAGTAGGAGATAGAGTGATAGAGACACAGTGAAAAACAGTTGAACCATAAACAACAACACAGAAAGAGCACAATTGACAGATAGCGGAAGAGAAAAAGTTGGATAGAAGACCAAACAAAAAGTAAAGAAAGATGTAATTCACTTGTCCATGCGAGAGAGAACTATATAGAGGGAAATAGGGAAATAGAGAAAGAGAGAGAGAGAGATACAGAGAAATATATAGAGGGAAATAGGGAAATAGAGAAAGAGAGAGATAGAGAGAAATATATAGAGGGAAATAGGGAAATAGAGAAAGAGAGAGATAGAGAGAAATATATAGAGGGAAATAGGAAAATATAGAAAGAGAGAGAGAGAGATAGAGAGAAATATATAGAGGGAAATAGGGAAATAGAGATAGAGCGAGAGAGAGATAGAGAAAAATATAGAGGGAAATAGGGAAATAGAGAAAGAGAGAGAGAGAGATAGAGAGAAATATGGAGAGATAAATACAGAGCGAGAGTAATGGAGAAAGAGAAAGGGATCAATATGGAGAGAGACATAAAGAGAGTAAGGGAGAGAGAGAGAGCGATAGCAAAACACCACAGAGATTATCCCCTGCCCCCCGCCCCTGTATATGAGGGCCTTTTCTTGCGTGTCTGGAAGGCGCCGTTACTCCCGCCTGTTTAGCTCCTGTTCTGGGTCACGATGAGATAAACACACTGCATTCAGACCCAGCACGGCCCCCTGCTCCCTCACCACCACCCCGCCAGACCCCGGGAACCCCCCCGGAGCGACGGAGTGCTGTTGACGTCGTGCTCCCACAGTGTGATGCGTGTGATTAATTACAGCACGGGGCAGTGGGTCCCAAAGGAGGACAGCACAGCGGGAGGAGGAAGAGGAGGAGGAGGAGGAGGAGGAGGACGGAGAGATGGTGGTAGTGTTGGTGATGATCGGTCACATAGCAGCCTTCACATGTCTCTCTGCCCAATCTCTCTCTCTCTCTCTCTCTCTCGCTTCCCCCGCTCTCACTCACTCCCGATCTCATCTCATGCCCAATGGCTCATGCTTGCCGTCTCCCTGCATCCTCTACCCCTCCCTCCATCCATCCATCACTTGCCCCTCTCCCTCCCTCCCTCCCTCCCTGTCCCCTCTTCTCTGTCTCCCTCCCTCCCTCCCTCCCTCCCTCTCTCAGCTTTATCCTCACCCATCCCTCCTTCCCCTCCCCCTCCCCTCCCATCCCTCCTCCTCTCCTCTCCTCCTCGTCTCCTCCTGTTCCTCCAGCGTTCCTGAGAAAGTAGAAGCCCTCGTCGCTGCGATGCTTTCAGGAACAGTCTGCCTGTTGCATAATTCATGTCCCACAATGCACTCTGTGTCAGCGGCTGCCAGCCAGTAGTTGAGGCAGATGAGGACACGCCTATAAGACCGCCACCAGGGATTTATTTCAAGGTCATAGGTGAACTGGCGCCCTGTTGCTCCAGGGGTGATATAAGAGGAACTTGCGCAGAGCCTTATGCACTGCTGTTATCTTGATGCACTGTAGGGGGCAGAGTTTCACATGATAGTTGTTGAAATGATTGTTGTTGTAATAATCCTTATGTACTTCAGTTGAGTGCATTGAGCACATGCTAGTTTATATTCAGGGATATAGGGCCCTTACATACAGATTAGTGAGGACAGATTATTATTTGATTCTATGTACGTGGCTTTAGATAAATGCATCTGCTATAAAACTCTAAATAACATGTAGGGTCTAAAGTAAGTAGACCCTACATGTAATTTCCTACTTACCATATTGGACCAAAATGAGTCTTGCATCTCTGCAGAGACGTCAGTGCAGAGAGAGAGAGAGTTCCACTCATTCAGCGAGGGTAGGGTGGTCTCTCATGCCACTCCAGTTAGATTATGCTAGTGGTTAACTCTCAGTCGAATCTATACATTCCACCAGCAGGCTGCGGTCAGGGTTGGGGTATTACATTTCCCCCCAAAACCCAGGCAGCGATGCCATTGGCCGATACCACAGGCACCGCAGAACAGCCACTTGCTCAATCGGAGACGCAAACCCACCGTGTGTTTACGTGTGTCTGCGTGGGAAGTATGCAGAGTTTGTGTGCGTGTGTGTGGTGAGTGTGCATGAGTGTGCATACATTGTGTACTAATGCACATTGTTGAGGTGAAATCACTTTATACACACATTCTTCCCACAAAAAATAGGACGCCCGCACACAGGCAGTCTCTGTCATACACAGGTAGATATACACTCCCTGGTCCCACCATGGCTAGACACAAATTCACAATGGCCCTCGCAAACACACACTCCGCTCACCGAGCTGGACGGGGCCCCGAGGCTGGTCTCGGTGTACGTGTGGGTCTTGGGTTCCACGGCCTGCTCCGCCTCCAGGATCTTCTCCACCGGCATGTCCTCGTTGGAGCTGCTGCTGGACTCCACCTCTCCATCACTCCTCTCCTTGGCTCGCTGCCGCTCCTCCTGGACGGCTGCGTGTAACAACACTGGTTTGGGTCACTACTGCTGCTGGTTACAATGCTGGTTTAAATCACTGCTGCTGCGTGGAACAACACTGGTTTGGGTCACTACTGCTGCTGGTTACAATGCTGGTTTAAATCACTACTGCTGCGTGGAACAACACTGGTTTGGGTCACTCCTGCTGTGTGTTATAACACTGGTTTGGGTCACTCCTGCTGTGTGTAATAACACTGGTTTGGGTCACTACTGCTGCCTGTAAACACCTCGCCACCGCTGCTGGTGATACCCTTTACAAAGGATAAGATTGCAAGCCGTTTTCAACAATTGCGAATGCAGAACGCTCAATACTGGACCAATCTCGTTCGCATTAATCCTTTAAACCCAAAATGATCTGAAAATCGTCTCCAGGTTGAAAAAATAGGAAACCTTCCTTTAACTGAGCAGGTTGAGCTGATTTAGACCATAAGAAGAAGAGGGTACTTTTACTTATGAATTCATTGTCCAAAATACAATGTTCTTTGTCCGCAGCAGTGAGGCTAATGCAAGCCTATATTGGATAGCCTGCACTGTTCCTAAATGCTTCCTATTTGGCCCGTCAGTGAATAACCCCTCCCCCCCCCCCCCCCCCCCCCACACACACATCCCTTTTTAACTAATTGCATCCGCAGAGCGATAATTGCCTCCAATGTTGAACCCTCTCGATAAAAGCATACGTTTTTTATCTGAATGCAAATGTGAATGTTATGCATCGGCCCCTGGATGTCCTTCCTGCATGTTCCTGGACCTGGTGGAGCGTTTGCATGTACATTGCCCACATGCAAACACATGTTTTTTTTGGAGAGCGGGAAGCATGTGCGACTTGACACGGAACACGCTGATAATTATCGCGCTGAGAGACTTGAGTTATGGGTAAAACGCTCCGGCTGGAGTGGACCGAAAGAGCAGTCGAGACCTCTGTACCTTTGTCAAGCACAAACAAAGGCTAATGGAATTGTGAAAGGCCTCCAGTTGGAGAGTCTTCATCGTGCATTTTAGAGCCTTGAAAACACAAGATCTCTGTTTCCCGTTATAGACACGATCGATAAGCCACGTAGCTACTCCAGAAGGACTGTGTGCAGCACCTCCAGTACCTTATAGGTACAGACCGCAGCTAGCTTTAATACCGAGAGGCCACAGTCTAACCTGGGCCGAGAGTTTGGTGCCAATGTTCGGTTCGGTGACGTTGTTTTTGTTCTTGGCCGTCGCAAACAACATGTCAACTGGTCACACTACTAAGCTACTAGCTCAGTAATCGCTTGTTCTTGTACTTATTGTTATGTTATTAAAAAAAGCAATGAAACTGACCTTAATGTTTAAAGCATAGTTACTAATGTAACTATAGCTACGAATTCAAGATGAAGGAATGAGATATCACTATTTATATCACTATTCTTTTTGTTAGTTCTACATCTATGTGAGTTCCACTTGATGTGAAAGGAACCAAAATGGCTATTGCCTCGGAACTCGGCCCAAAACCCATTTAGTGTTACTGAAAGTGGTATTTAAACACAATTCACCAACATGTCTGGTCACCAGGCAGACTGGGAGATGACATGACTGGAGGGATTTCAGACCTGACCTAGCGTGCATCAATGGAGACCTTGTGAGTAATAGTTGTTTGTTTTTTCCATGCCTTCAATTCCCGTAAATATACGGTCTGGTTGGTTCAACCGTCTGATTGGCTGGGACGCCCGGAGGAACAGGAAGTGGTTTGTGTGCAGAGAGCGGACACTGTGGCTACGGCAACAGAAACCACTCCTCCATTCTCCCGAGGCGAGCCAAGATGTACACTCTTGTGTATATGTGTGTGTGTGTCCCTTTGTTGCTCTATTGGTGTGTTGTGTATGTGTGTGTGTTTGCAGGAAGCCGAGTTGGCGCAAGCTGAGAAAACAGAATGAGAAGACAAAGGAGGGCAGTGTGTCGTCTCCACGTGTGTCTCACATACAGAGTAATATTGGAAACATATTGGGGGGAATTGTGTGGACGGCAACGAACACCATTATTATTTTCCCTACGATTATCACACTTTTTGTAAAGGCATGCCTGTGAGTGTATGCGTGTGTGTATACATATTCAATGTATCTGGGATTTGGTCTGTGAGTTTGTATTTGGAGAGTGTATGAGTGTGTCTGGCCTGTGTACATATGATTGTGTCTTGAATTGGGTCTGTCTGTGTGTGTGTGTATGAGAGAGTGAGAGTCAGAGAGAGTGTGAGTGTTTCTGTGAGAATACATATGAATGTATCCTGAATTTGGCTGTGTGTGTGTGCATTTGGAGTTTGTGTGTGTTTGTACATATCAATGTATCTTGGATTGCGTGTGTGTATGTGTGAGTGTGAGTGTGTGTCTGTATGTGTGTGTATGTGTGTGTGTGTGTGTGTGTGTGTGTGTGTGTGTGTGTGTGTGTGTGTGTGTGGTTGTGTGTTGATTTGGTGTGAGAGCATGCTTCGTGTTTCTGGGAAAGAGGGGTTTTCGGGACCGTAGGGCTAGCATCATCAATTGAAGAATGGGGGAGTTGGGGGGGTTTAAGGGAAGGTAAGGTTAGCATCAAAGAGAGAATTAGGGGTTGGTGGTGGTGGGGGGGAGGGTGGATACAGGAAAAGAGAAGAAATTGAAGATATTGCCAAAAACATGAAAAGCTTTTAGCGTTCCTAGGTAAAGAATATGAGCTAGATCATGAAAACTGAAACTTTACGGGGACATGAAGCTAAAATCATCAAAAAATAGGAGAGTTTACCAGGAAATAGGACTAGAATCTGAGAGAGAGCATAGAAGAGTTGACCGGAACATAGGACTAGAATCAGAGAGGGAACAAAAAAGAGATTCGCAAGAAATAGGACTAGAATCAGAGAGGGAACAGAGAAGAGTTAGGAAGGACAAAGGACTAGAATCAGAGAGAAAAGGCTTGTGGTTTTAACAGAAAAACATATTGGTTTTAAAGGGATGTGGACTAGAACCTGTTAGAAAACAGGACACTTTAATGAGTATATTAATGTTTAATATATTAATATACTCATTAATATATTAATGAGTACAGTATACAAGCAGAGAGTAATTGACACATTTACTCACTTGAAAGGAAAGCTACACTCTAACAACGAAAAGAAGGGGGCTTCAGCGGAATGTAAGGTTGGAATCGGAGGAAAAGGGAAAATGACGGTTTTATATGGACATAAAGGCAGGAATCAGAGAGAGAGAAATGGGCCCCATTCGAGAGCAACAGCCGTCTGGATGTGGAGGTCAGCCCAAGGGTAGAATGCTTTGCGTCGGAGTCACACAGAGGTGAGGAGGGCTGAAATCATGTTAGCTTTATTTCCAGCTCCCCCTCTCTTTCCCCTCTCTCCCCCTGTCTCTTTGCCCTACAACTGGGGGAGCATAAATTCATTTAATCCTGTTTTTCTGCAGATTCGCTTAGCCTGTTGGGCTAGTGCTGCCTCCCTGCGTACCCCCAGCCCTGGGGGTACGCAGGGAGGAGTGTGTGTGAGGGGGAGGGGGTTGGGGGATGTGGGGTGTGAGGGAAGGGAAGGGGGGGTTCTAGGCTGAAAACTCTGAGGTGAAAACTCTGCAAATGATAAGACCTTGGAACGGATGGAGAGCCAAGCCACACAACGATATTAATAAATGTGTGAGGGGGAGAGAGGGGGAATGGGTGAAATAGGTGGGGAGCAGTGGGGGGAGGAAATTAAAGGTCAAGACAGGAAGGGAAAGCTTGCACACGCTCACACACGCACATGCATATAGACATGTGTGTGCATGCACACACACACACACATGTGGATGCATGAAGGAAAGTGAAACTGTTCCCTTCGCTTTGTTCAGCTCTTTTTCTCTCTGGGTTGATCCTGACACACTTCTAAAGATTATTTCTTAAAGAGTAACTCCACACCTCGGTCCCTGACACAAGGAGAAAGGGTGGGGAGGAGGGGGAGAAAGGGGGAGGGAGAGAGCAAGGGGAGAGTTGGAGAGAGCGAGGAGAGAGGGAAGAGTGGAAAAAGAGAGGGTGGGGGGGGGAACGGAGAGAGAAACTCATTGAACTTATAGACATACAACACAGTATGTGCAAACACACAATTACCCAAACATGAACAATGACGCCAAAGGCCAATACGAAGACAGCTTTAAAGTCATATACTACATATGTGTTCTGTAGGTCATGGTGGTGACCGCTAATGCTAGGGGCTAACACTTGGTCAGTCAGACGTGCTAACGGCTAAAGGTGCTAAGAGGTGCCAATATCCAAAACAGCCACAAAGTGTTATAATTCACACCTTTCCTGCCTCCAAACACCTCCGGCTCGACCGCTCTCTTATTTTAATACCTCCGCTGTGGACCCTCATTTATATTTTACAAGCCGATCACAGCTTGTCCAATCAGCTGCTAACTCAGAGCACCAAAAGTTTTTTTGCTCCTTGACCTGCTTTGGCTTCGGCTCTGAGACCTTTCTGTTAAAGCGAAGTGCTTTGGTGAATACCAACCTCATACAGATCCTATGATTTCTTTTTGTAACACTTGAATTATTGAAGAGCCTGGTCGTTCTGGTGGCTCAGCCCAATCGGGTGCAAACCACGCACGCAATACGTCTCGTCGTGACTCAGGTTTGTTTCTGACCTGCGGTCTCTTAGCAATTCCCCCCCCATTCCTTCACCCCCATTTTCCTGTCTGTCCCTCAATGTCCTGCCTATAAAGTCACGAAAAAAACCATAAAAAGATATTTTGAAATAATTGTACAGTCCTCACTTCATTAAAACTTCTCTAACGAAGTGA
>NC_136951.1:6141592-6184092 GCF_949987615.1 Pollachius pollachius | reverse complement strand
GATACTTCAAAAGAAGACATCCCTTTCCTGCCGGTTTCAATACAGAGCCCTCCTATGGAACTTCAATGAAGTTTCTTCTGCCGCTGTTCAAGGGTAAAATTTGAGTGCGAAAGCTATTTCTTTTTTCCCCCTTCTCCTTATAGAAATTCTTCCATAAAGAATCGTTCTTCGTATTAAAAGCGCTTTGTCAGGAACATCATTGTTTTATAATCCAACATATTTTCTGACATTTATCATTGGCCTTCTCACCCCTTGATAATAATGCATTTCTAGAAGTCTGTTCCAGTTATGGTCAAAAAGTAAACTACAGAAGGACCCACAATGCAACACTCGCATGTAGAAGATTGGCAGGGACTGAAGAACTGTCGACGGATGAAAACACTTAACCCCCCCTTACCCGCCCTGGGGGGCACATCTTAGGAGAGGACAGTGGGGGTTCAGGGAGATTTGACCCAGAGGATAACCTTTGACACTAGGCTGACACCGCCCCACCATCGCTTCCTGTTTAATGGCTGGCTTATCTCTGTTCTGTTTGGTTTTCTCTCCTCTTGGAAGTGTGGAGGGTGGGGAGGCACGAAGGGGGTGGGCTTAGCGTTGAGTGTCGGGGGATCTAATCTGAACATGTATCAACAGAGATGAGGATCTGGTTTCTCACAGGATGAGTGCTAATGGGGCCTGTTCTCCTCTGGCCGTTGGCAGGGGAAAGTCGACAGTGGGACACCCTTTACGATCAATTACCACAGAGTTACCAAACTCAAGGACACACATAAAGACCTAGCTAGCTTAACAGAGCTAGAATGAGCTAACTTGCACCTATTCAAACGGTCTAACCTAGAAAGCATGATATGTTAGCAACTGTAAGAATGCAACTAGCAATTCAATTCATGACATTACTAGCATCTGTTAAAATATACAAACCTAGATATCGTGCCCTCGCTAGCACCTGTTTGAATGCACACGTCTAGCTAGCGTGAGGATTGCTAGCATGACTTAGCCAACACCTGTTAGAACGTACAACCCTAGCCAGCTTGATATGTATGAATATAAATATGAATGCTTTGTGGTGGACTCTCATCCAAAGTGTTGTACCATCCGAGAAAGGACTTTGCTAGCATGACTTTGCCAGTGCTTAAGGGAATGCTCTGGTTCACAGTGTGAACACAAAAACGCCCACGGGAGTGCTAAGTGCTAACATGCACATTGGGTATGAACTCGACTCAGCTTGGGGCAGAAACGGTCACCGACCAAGACGTGTGGTTACAGCCGCCATCAGTGTGAGAAACTGAGCACCCAGCACAACCTGCTATAGTACACTATTGTTTGTTTAATGGCTGAGTTGCTGAGGAATTGAACAAGATTAGTTTACAGTGTCTTTGTTTGTGTATCTTAGCTATATTTAGCTAAGCTATGTTTGGCTTGGCTTGTATGAGGACAGTTCCTTGGTAACAGTTCACATCATATTTCCTGACTTGCTGCCCGCTATGAAAAGTCATTGTAATTCAATTTGTTTTCAGAAATGCGTTGTATCACACTTCACAAATGTGCAAGCATTTAAGCTGCTTTATATTTATTTCTAAAGGGTGGTATGATTGTCCGGGTTAAAGAGAATTATTACAATAAAGGCAGTCCTCAAATTGGCTCAGAATATTTATGTTAAACATTAAATATGTATCTGGCTTTGCACCAGGCAGAAACATTGACTGTGGGGTATGCTTCATCCACAGATAACTGACACAAGAATTCCCCCAATGAAAAATATAAGCTGTATCTTATCTCAGAAGCTATGAATAACAGTAGTTAATATTAATAATAATAATAGTCATAATAATACTACTATGAGTAGTACTTTTGTACTTCGATGTCTATAAGACTGGTTGTGGTATTCAAAAAAGAAACATATTGCAGCATTGTCTGTGAATTTGTGTGTGTGTGTGTGTGTGTGTGTGTGTGTGTGTGTGTGTGTGTGTGTGTGTGTGTGTATATAGAGAGAGAGAGAGAGAGAGAGAGAGAGAGAGAGAGAGAGAGAGAGAGAGAGAGAGAGAGAGAGAGAGTGTGTTTATATCTAGTCTGACATAAAGAGTCTGTCTCTCTCTCTCCTACTATTCAGCTGGGTTCTCGGAGAAAGAAAAGATGAATCCCCTGAAGCAGGTTGTATTTATATGCATTCCTCCTCTGTTTAATAAAAAATATTATATTATGAGCTTTAATACCAGTGATTACAAATAATGAGAGAGCGAGAGACTTACTAAATTGTCATTCAGGCTTTCAATCTGGTTTTAGGAATCTATATTGAATCCAAAACTTGTGTGTAACTGCATCCTGCACCAAACCTTACATCCGATCAACATTCAAACATGTTGCATACTGATTCTCCTTTATTCCTGTATACAGGACATGGTCACAACTATAATGTGACAATGCTTACATATCGATAAACACATACATACAATTCACAAACACACAGAGAAAATACATTTGACTGGATATCCAACCACTTATATTCCTATGTGTGCAAATACAGAGTCTCTGAATTTATACACACATATAAACACAGTTCATTTAATATGCAGTTAATCCATACACATTGATACATACATAAAACACGAAGGAAACTCATATGGACACATAAAACATATGCAGTTCATTCACATCGACTCATAGGAACACACACACACACACACACACACACACACACACACACACCCACAGAAATCACACTCATACACACACCCTCACACATGCGCGTGGACACACACACACACACACACAGAAATCACACTCATACACACACCCTCACACATGCGCGCGGACACACACACACACACACACACACACACACACACACACAAACACACACAGAAATCACACTCATACACACACCCTCACACATGCGCGCGGACACACACACACACACCCACACACACACACAATGCAAGAGTCCACAGTGAATGCAGGAGTTGGGGTCGTCCAACATGAGGTACATGATACGGATGAGCTGGTAACTCAAACTTGGTCATTGTAACAAAGAGCTTTACGCTAGTGTAGCTAGCACCAGGGGGGCCTTCATTAAACATTCAAACCATCCGAGGGGATTAGAAGAGAGACCAGCCTTCGGAAAGCTATACCACCATCCATCGGGATGCATGTTGTTCTCTTTTTAAAGGCCTACTATTTTAACACCGGCTGTTAGGTTGATCAGCCATTATCGGACATTTTGTAAACCTTCTGTTTGTGACATCAAAACCGAATTGGACAGTAGATCCGTCTATCATACGTCTGTGTGGACACTCCAACTTGTGATGTCACAAACAGATTTATTTTGAAATCGCTTATTAAGGCTCAACCATCATACACCTGGTGGTGTTTCCAATTGTGTCATCACAAATGACCCTTAAAGAGATCAGAGTACATGAGGTCCCCGGGGGGGGGCGAAGGGTTAGCGTCATGCTACATGAACCGACGTAAAACCGATTCTCAGCCGTGAACAGGCAAACTACGGGGTGCACCAGGACACAGACATTACCAGCAGCTGGTGGGTAGTGGGAAACGACATGTAGGCACGTCGCACAAAGTGCATGAAAAATATAGAAGACACGATGTAAGACAGGGAACACATGTGTCTGTGTATGTGCCTGTGTGTACTCCACACGTGTTGGAAGGCAGACACGGCCCATATGTACGAGCGTTGGCAGTGGAAAGTTGGCTGGTGGTTTATTGAGCCCAGGAGGGTCCGACATAAGGTCTGCGATTGTACCACAACCAGACTTGTCCCTGCAGCCCTTTCTGGAGGTTTGAAATAACGCAATGGCCCAGGGGACCTCTTTAATCACAGCTAAGCAGCAGATTATGTTGATGGTTGCTTCCCCGCTAGAACCGACGCCTCCTAAACAGCTGGTCTCTATGGTTTTCACACTGCAGACGGGACACTTAGCTTCATGATTTACTGTGCAACTATACACGTCACCTAGACCGACCCGACCAATGGCAAAGTGAGGTGCTGCAATGAACTTTATCGATTGCGGTGTGTATTTCAGTTAAAAGGGGCCACTACCTTAGGCGAGACAGGTGTAGTTGTTACGGCGTTTGGCTCCCAAACGCCGACATCCCCAAATGTCCGCAGTCTTCCTGCAGGGCAACCTAGAACAAGACGACCACTAGCCCCTAGCTTCTCCACAACAGGTATGTACAAAAGTACTGTAAGGTCGCTTTATATGAAAGCATCTACAAATAGGTTGAAACGAAAAACTAAATACTAACTTCCCCCCAAATCACCAGGTGACCTTGGGATCAAACCAAAGCAGGGTCCGAAACTCCCACAAAGCAACGCATCTCAACGCCACCGCGCCAAGACTTGTCCGAAACTATCAGCTTCTTATGGCAATAGAAAACGCTAATACCAGTCCTCCACTAATTGCTACCTGGAGACAGCTGTGAGTGCAGACTGTCAGCATGCAACGGCGGCGAGTGAGTGAGGGTACGGGGCCCCTTAACGGCTCCCCGGGGGCCAGACACACGGAGCCATTGTGTGGCCGTTAGAACCCTGACCCCATGATGTCACAGGACGGATGGAGACCCTGCATACAGGTCTATCAACGCCATGGTGAGAAGGACGGGGGAGGCGGGGGGAGGGTGGGGTTTGGAGAATGAAGACTGGAAGTTGGGGTTTACTGAGCTTCACACAGGAAGGGACGAGCTAGTCTACATGGATGGTTTCTCTCTCTCTCTCTCTCTCTCTCTCTCTGCAATACCAAGACCCTTTCTCTCATTCTTTCACTGTCTGATTCAAAGTGCTTTATTGGCATGACAAAAACTTTTTCCTATTGCCAAAGTATATAGCAACAGAATGTAAAACTAATCGCCTCTCTTTTACCCTTTTCCCTTCTCCATCCTCTCTCTCTCTGTCTCTCCCTCTTACCATCCCTCTCTCTTTCCCTCCTCTCTCTCTCTCTCTCTCTCTCTCTCTCTCTCTCTCTCTCTCTCTCTCTCTCTCTCTCTCGCTCTCTCTACGTGCCTCCAAACACAAGCGCCTCTGTTGTGCTCAGGTCTCCTAGCGACACACACCTAAACAAGACGCCGTTTCGGGTCTGTTTGTGCGTGTGTGACATCAGTGCGTCGACTGGTTATTAAAAAGCAAGTTCCATGTGTTGTAAAACAACCACACCTTTTCCTCATTAGCGTTTTCCTTTTGAGTTTTAAGTTGAAGCGGACAAACACTTAATGGCTTTGTGTGTGTTTAAAGGTGTGTATGTGTGTGTGTGTGTGTGTGTGTGGGTGTTTTTTAATGTGTATGTTTTTAAAGTGTGCATGATCGCGTGTGTTTTTAAAGAGTGTGTGTGTATTGTTAAGGTCTATGAGTGTTTTCAAGATGTGTGTGTGTGTGTGTTCAAAGTGTGACTGTGTGTGTGTGTGTGTGTGTGTGTGTGTGTGTGTGTGTGTGTGTGTGTGCATTCGTTTAAGGAGACACGTGTGTGTGTGTGTATGTGTTAAGATGTGTATAATGTGTGTGAATTTTTAAGGTGTGGGTTTTTTAAGATTTAAGTAAGTTTGTGGGACACTAGTCTGTTGTTAGTGTATGTGGGGGCCCTCTCTCTCTCTGGATGCCCCGGGCCCTTAAGGAGAACCACAGCCAGACATTCTGAGCCCTGGGAACGGATCCGTGCGGCGTTGGAGGACAACCACCAGACAGCCATAGCTTTTGTCACGTTAAGTGTACAATGTTGTACCAGTCTGGGCCTGAATGGCTCCCAGCTGCCCTCGCTGGCTCTGGTGCGTCGTGAGCCAAAAAGATGGCCTGTGTGTAGTGGCCAGCTTCAGGCACTTAGCAGACACAGACTGCTCCAAACCCCCGACATGGGGCATGGAGACACACAACCCTAATGGCTAGCAGACACCCTGGGAGCCATCCTCTCTGTTTCCCTCTCTGCTTTGTCTCTCCCCTCTGCCCCTCTTCCTCCTCCTCAACCTCCTCCTCCAAGTCTCCCTCCTTCTCCTTGTCCTCCGCCTCCTCCTTCTGTACTCCCCCCCCCACCCCTGGCTTTGTCTGTCAATCGTCCACCTCTTCTCCTCCTCCAACTCCTCCTGCTCTCCCCCTCTAGGTCCCCTATCCCGCTCCTCCTCCACGTCCCCCTCGCCTCCACCTCCTCCTCCTACTCCTCCACATTCCTACTTCATTAACTCTCTCCTCCTCCTCCTCTTGGGACATTCCAGCAGAGGAGGGAGTAGGAGAAGGAGGAGGAGGAGGAGGAGGTCTGGGAATGAGGAAGATGAGACTGCAGGAAAACCATCCAAAGAGCCGATCTGTTTTGTCTCCAGAGGACGGCGGCGGCGGTGGTGGTGGAGGTTCTCTCCGGCTGAACATCTGGGCTGCGTTCAGAACAATACGGACCTTATGGTGGTCTGACAATAGTCCCTGTCAACACTGGCGACAACAACAGGATCGTTTAGCCCAGAGACCAGGAGGAAAGAGAGGATGAAAAGCCATAGTGAGGGTACGGAACCACTCCAGGCAGGGAGGAGTTGGACGACACACACAGAGGAATATCCCCCGTGTGTCCGCGGGGGAGAGGGAGAGAGAGAGAAGGGAGGGAGAGGGAGAGGGAGAGAGAGAATGAGAGACATAAGGAGAGAGATAAGGAGAGAGAGGGATGGAGAGAGTGAATACAAGCGATTGAGACAAAAGGGGAAAGAGATGGATGGAAATGGAGAAATGGGAGGATGGACATAAAGAGAGAAGCAGAAGGGGTGGGTGCGAAAGAGGGAAATACACAGAAAGAGAAGAGAGACAGAGAGGAGAGAGAGAAAGAGATGGAGATCAGGGGGTGAGTTAAAGAGGGTGAATGAAGATGGACAGATAGAGAAGAGAGAAAGAGCGATGGTGATGGGGCGGGGGGGGAGAGAAAAGAGAGAGAGAGAGAGAGAGAGAGAGGGAGAGGGAGAGAGAGAGAGAGAGAGAGAGAGTGAAAGAGAGAGATAGAGAGGGAGAGGGAGAGAGAGAGAGAGAGAGAGAGAGAGAGAGAGAGAGAATGACCGTCAGAGAGATGGATAGAAAAAGAGAGGGTTGGAGCGAGAGAACGGCCGAGAGAGTGAGCGACGGAGACAGGAAGAGAGAGAGGCACTGGAGGCTGAAGGACTGGAGGACTGGAGGAGTTGGATGTTATTAAGGTCTGGCTGCAGCCCTGCGCTTGCGGTTTGGCTGCTGCAGGACGCGCCTCAGCCCTGAGAATGGGACTTTTGTTCCAGCCGGTCCCGCTCTCTTTCATCCCGCCGTCTGCCCTGGCTTTGATTTAGAAGGTGGCTTGTGTTCCCCCGCTTTATTTTTGATCCCGGACGATCGCTGGATTTGTAATTTAGGCGACACTAGCTATTAGCCACGCGTGAGCGAGATACAGTGGGACAGTATGGAAACAGACAGGGCTGGATTCAAGAGCGCCTTTAGGGATGAGTGGATGTGTGTGTGTGTGTGTGTGTGTGTGTGTGTGTGCGCATGTGTGTGTGTGCGCATGTGTGAGTGTGTGTATGAGTGTGATTTGTGTGTGTGTGTGTGTATGTGTGTGTGGGTGTGTGTGTGCGTGTGTGTGTGTGTCCGCGCGCATGTGTTTGTGTGAGTGTGTGTATGAGTCTGATTTCTGTGTGTGTGTGTGTGTGTGTGTGTGTGTTCCTATGAGTCGATGTGAATGAACTGCATATGTTTTATGTGTCCATATGAGTTTCCTTTGTGTTTTATGTATGTATCAATGTTTATGGATTAACTGCATATTAAATGAACTGTGTTTATAAGTGTCTGTATTTACTATTTTATGTGCATGAGTAAAATGTGTGTGTATGTTGTGTAAGTGTTTCTATATATGCATGCATGCATATACATGTGGCTGCTCTGTTTGTGTGTGTGTGTGTGTGTGTGTGTGTGTGTGTGTGTGTGTGTGTGTGTGTGTGTGTGTGCGTGTGTGTGTGTGCGTGTGTGTTGGTGGGTTCAACGCAGGCCTGAGTGTCGCTCTAGAAGTTCTGAGGTTAAACAGAGATGCTCCCAGAGGCCGTGACCTCCTATAAACAACCAATCATGTGAGGGCAAAGAGGAAGTATCTGAGTCTGATCACGTTCCTTCAGCAGAGGAGGGAATATTTCCTATTCAAACATCCCACCACCAATCACACCACTGCACCCCTGATCTGGAAATGTATTACTGTAGCCAGCACCAAAGCTCCCCGCTACACAATACTGGCTTCTCTGGAAGCTAAGGAGGCCTTGGCCTGGTGTATCCTTGGATAGGATATTGTGGGGTGCTGTAAGAGGAGTTTGAGGACCAGTAGGGGGGCGGCAGTAGCTCAGGTGGTAGAGCGGGTTGCCTTGCAACTAGGAAGCTTGTCGGGGTTAGTCATAGTCCCGACATGGCTATCGCCCTGGGTGGTTGACCCCACCGTCGGTGTGTAAATGAATGGTTGTAATTCGCTTTGGTTAAAAGTGTAAGCAAAATCCCCTAGATGTAAATGTATGGGGGGTTCATCACTCTTGCCTATTTAACATCCCTATGCAAAAGTACAGAAAAGGTGAATCCCTCCTGTCGAACACCGTCTTTTGGATGAGACGTTAAACCGAGGACCTGTGGTTGCTATAGATCCTGTGGCTCTCACCGCAAGAGCAGGGGTGCTAACCCCAGGGTCCTGACCCAATTCCCTAAGCGCTTCTTGTACCAACACGGCCCCCTAATCATCACCCGGTCTCTAATTGGATAGTTTCATCATCCCACATCTCCACTGTGACAGCCAGTGTGCGCAGAGCTTTCTGGTGTACACTGGTAACTGTGCATCACCCGAGTGGGTTCTACACACTGTTAGTGTGTGGTGAGGTGTCATACGCATAACGCATGCGCACACTCACTATGCAAAGCGCTTTGGGCACCTGCTGTAGAAATGCCATCAATTATTCCAGTTTTTTTTAAATATATTTATATTTGATTATTAATAATTTTCCCAATTAATGTATTTTTGTTACTGCATATTATATTTGTATTTAATAATTTATATATAAGAAAAAAAAATATATAGCGTTATAGTGAAAAAAATGTTAATTCGGCCACTTTTAAATGAGTCTGACGAACTGTTATCGTTATCGGGGGGATCTCTCTCAATTCGATCTACAGTCCCTTCATATATAATTTATAAAAAAAAATATTAATAGCACATATTATGCACTAGCACTAATGAATTTACAGGCGTAAAAAACAACTGATCTATCAACTTGTGCATCAAACGAAATTGTCATGCACGAGCAAATAGGCAGAAAATATGCTACTGGGCAGAAAAAAAGTGCCAGGCTTAATTAATCTGATTTTAAGATGTGGTGGATGGAAAAGTGGCTATTCCAAATATAATCCTGGTTCAGACTGTATTACTGCACTGAGCTGTTTTAATGCACATTTACTACCAATTGATTTAGGACAAAAATAGTGATTCCTCATTAAAGATTACCAGCTCTAAAAAACATTTCCGAAACATTTATATTCACTACATGTAAATTGTTGAATAATACATTTGATAGTTAAGGTTTCAGAATGCTGCTATGTATAACGAAACCTTGCTTTGGACGCTTTTTACAACTGCCGAATAAAACGGATAATAATTTTTTTCTCCAAATAAATAAAAAATAATGTTTGGGCAGTGTGTGTTTGTATATATGTGTGTGTGTGTTTGTGTATGTTTGGGAGAGTTTGTGTACGTGTGTGTGTGTGTGTGTGTGTGTGTGTGTGTGTGTGTGTGTGTGGGTGTGTGTGTGTGTGCAGCAGTGAAAGAGAGTGTTGCCAGCTACTGAGAGTGGCCTTAATCCACACTTAACTACATTACACCCGGGGATGGGGTCCCTAGTACCTCCTCTCCTCTCGCCTCCACAACAGCACCGCGTGGTGCCGTTTAACACTCTTATGAACACTTATTAACACACAAAGCGCGGCTTCGGTGCAATTTCGGTAGACTTTGTGTGGCAGAAGGCTTTGGAGGGAATGGATGTGGCTTTGGTAGGGAAGAGTGCGGCTTCTTGGGAAAGGGGTGGGGCTTTGGACTGAAAGGGGTGGGGCTTAGTGGAGTAGGGGTCGCGCTGCAGTGAAAGATGGGTGTGAGTCGTGTGTGGGGAGAGCGAGGAGGGGAGAGGGAAGGAGTTTGAATGGAAACTGGGCCAGTACAGGCTTTGATGTCATAATTCTGATTTTTCGATTTTCCAATAGAAGATGTGCTGCCTATTGAAGGAGCAGAACTCAAAGGGGGAGGGGGGGGGAGAGAGATAGAGAGTGAGAGAGAGAGAACTTAAAGAGAGAGAGGGAAACAGAGAGAGTGGGTGTGTGTGAGAGAGAGAGGAACACGAGGTACAGTCAGAGAGAGCAGGGAGGAATGACAGAAAGAGAGGAGGAAAGACGTATGGAGAGAGAGAGCGAGAGATGAGGCGGGAGAGTCTGTGTGTGTGTGTGTGTGTATTGGGTTCGGGAACGAGACGAGAATAAATATGCAGAACACACCCCCCCCCCCACCCACAAAAAAGAAAATAATAAAAGTGGACCAAACAGAGGATAAAGAGGGAGATTGAGAGGAGAACGAGGGGAATTAGAGAGAAAGACGGCGATGGTGACGGAGAGAAAGAACCCACCCCTCCCGGGACGGGGAGAGATTGGCTGGCTGAAGCCACAAATCCTCCTTCAATTGATTAATTGTTCTGACGGCTCACAGCTCGTCCTCATTCCAACAGGCCTGTCATGGGATAATCTGTGTGTGTATGTGTGTGTGTGTGTGTGTGTGTGTGTGTGTGTGTGTGTGTGTGTGTGTGTTTGTGTGTGTTCATGATAGCCTGTAAATGTGTGTGTTTGAGATGGGCAGAAAAGGAAAAGCAAAACAGAGAAGCAGCTTGTATTTTCGTAGGGTTGGTCTGTATACACGCTGACGCAGACTTTAGACAACCGTTTACGCTGGGCGAATGCATTTTCAATACCGTTTAAATCTGTTCTTCAATGAATTATTTTCTGTACAAACAACAAGCACAGCTATACTGTTCGCAACTCTGCAGTAGGAGCCCTGCTGTGAAAACACACTACTCTTCATAGCCAAAAATGATTTGTATCCTACTAAATAATAGCGTGACAGCTAGATGAGTTCAAATGTAGAAGATTATTTAAACCCATCTACATGCGAAAAATAAAAGCGTGGTGATAGACAAGTTGAAATACAGTACACGGCCTGTATGTTTGTATTTAGAAGGATCCCCCCCCCATCCCAAGTCTGTCCAACACTCATGCCCTTAAAATCACATCTTCCTTCAAAGTAAAAGCATGGCAGTTACACAAGGTACACAAGTACACCATCTTAACCCATCTCCCTTTGTGCTTTCACCATGCGACAAAAATCCCCCGCCATGCAAGCTTTCCCTTTTCAGGACCTTTGACCTGGACTTTTACTTTGAAGGCGTCCCCCCCTCTCTGTCACGGGGCTCACCTGGGGGCTGACGCTGGGGCCGTAGCCCATGCCGGGCGACGTCATGGAGTGCGGGCCCATGGGGGAGCTGATGACGGAGAATGGCGAGGCCAGGCCGTTGATGGGGGAGTGCAGGGACCCCTGGGGCCCCATGGAGCCGGGGCTGAGCAGCGACGGGTGCATCCCCCGGTGGGACGTGGGCGAGCCCAGGGGAGACGAGGTCATCTGACCCGAGGAGTCTGCGGAGAGAGAAGGAGAGATGGCGGTGGTGAGCTTCAGGTGTTTGCGCGTGAACGTCGATTTTTTTGCTGTTTTTTTTTTTTTTTTTGCACATTTCATCACCTACCGTGTAGTATTCTCTGAAGGTATATATTTGAAGGTTTTAACCTTTTTATTGTAGAGTGAGTTAGACAGGAAGGTATGGGAGATGGAGGGGAAGACATTCAGCAGAGAAGCACGGGCAGGAATCTAAGCCGGGTCTCTGCGGTGAGGACTAGGCCTTAATGGTACGCGCTCTACCCAGTGAACCATAGGGGCTCCCCTACCATGTAGTATTGATGGGATTTCATAAGGTTTATTTGGAGTTGGATTTAATGGAGTGAATATGTAACGCAGCACAATCAGAAGGGAAATGTGGTTACTTTGTGGCTGTGTTTAGCTCTGTAAACCCTGTTTGCATACATTTAAGAAGTGACATTTCTTAATCTGGCGTTAGGTAACTGACTCCAATCCAAAGCCATCCAGAAATGCGGCACCCTGGGAGAGAGACAGCTCCTTGGGATTTTCTTCTCAGCCTCCAGCAATGCTACGGGCCCCAGCAACATCGCATTAAAATCATGATCTAAAGGAACCAATTAACAGCATGGGGAGGAGCTACTTATCTTCACACAGAACAGGGTGTTAAGCTGTTAGTGTTGGGAGTGTTTATGTGGATGTGCAAAGCATTAAAGCATTTCAAGGTTCAACCAACAAAGAGGATTTATAAAGAAAAATCCACACCATTTCTTAAGTTTTCATATCGGTTGACATAAGAAAAAATATGCTCTATATTTTTTGAAAAAAAAAAAAATGAAAATATAGTTTTCTGTGATAGATCAGCCGCAAAAATTGACCAACCGCTATATTGATCGGGCTCTACTAGAAGCCGTTCAATACCTTTGGTGTTTACCTGCAAGCCAGAGTATCAAAGACACGCAGTCAAAAATATACACAAGGAGGTTCTGGGTTCGATCCCAACTGTCCCACAGTCTGTCGGTATCGTCCCACAGTCTGTCGGTTACGACCTCTGATAGTGTCCCCAACCGGACGCCATGAAAGAACATGAACGAAACCACGGGGGGGGGGGAGAAGTGGGTCTGTTAGTACATAAAGGGTGAGTCAATACATTGATCGACCGGCCGCCCTGGTCTCTACTACAGAGTGGAAACAGAGCCAGGACACACACACACACGCTGCGAGCTTCATCTGTTGGCGGTGGCCTCGTTTGGGATGCCAGCTATGTTCACACAAGCAGCCAGGTATCTGGCAGGAGGTAAGATGGGAGGTGCTACGCGCCCCTGACCCAGCCGCTTGGCAAGGCAGCAGAGCCTAGTAACGTACCGCCATTTCTCAATCTCACTCATCTGCTCTGTCGGTCAACAGCCCCCCCTTCTCTCTTGTTCTCTTTCCCTATCTGTCCCCTTCTTTCTCTCTCTCTCTCTCTCTCCCTCTCTCTCTCTCTCTCTCTTTTTCTCTCTCTCTCTCTCTCTCTCTCTCTCTCGATAGCTCTTGCTATACCTCTGTACCTCTGTGTGTCTCTGTTTCACTCTTTCTTTGTGTCACTCTCTCTCTCTGCATCTCGTTATGTCACCATCTCTCTTTCATTCTCTCCACCTTCCGTTCATATGCTGTGCTCGTCGCGTGCGGCGGGTGACCTTGTCCTGGAGATGAAGAGGAATCCACTCCGAGATGGATATGAAGGAGAACAGAAGGTTGTGTAGGCTGCCTTTGTGTGAAAGTTTTCCTCAAGTGCCGTCTTCCTCTCTCTCTCTCTCTCTCTCTCTCTCTCTCTCTCTCTCTCTCTCTCGCCCCTCACTCCATCTCCCTCTTCTCCCAAGGACGTTTTAATCCATTAAAAAGGCAGCGGCCTCAATTCAACAAAGTAATAAAGAGGAAAATTATTTAGACATAGACATTATTACATCCAATAACCCACAAATAAATGCATATATGCGATTTCTTTAAGAGCTAAACCCCAAGGGACCATACCCCCTAATCCCCCAGAATGCAACAGCTCCAGCGTCTGGGTGCAGGTCCACATCACCTATTGGCAGAGAGAAGGTCATGAGTTTTATTGGGTATATTCGGGCTACGTAACCGCCTGTCCTCTATGAGCTGTGTGGGTCAGCTGACAGTCCCCAGAGCGAGGAGGATCAGAACCAAGAAGAGTTTTTATTTTATTAAGGCTTTGACAAAGCAATATCTGAAAGACGTAATGGAAACGGATATCCCTCCATCAGAAGTCCATGTCTCTCTCTCTCTCTGTGTGACTGAGGAACTGAACCGGATACTGTCCCACCCTCTCTCCCCCGCTATGGAACCAGCCCGTAACATCCGCTCTGTCACAAGATGAGAACGCCTAGAACCAAGGTTAGACCAGGGCACCTAAATGTTCAAAACTGAACGTTAAATGGCTACGGAATAATGAGAAACTAACCGCTGTTTTCGTGTCAGAAAGTATTTGCATTTATATGTCCGGGGGTCCGCACAGGGACTTTGAGTTTTTAAGCACTTCGGTTCTTGCCTTCTCTCATGAAACAACCAAGCAGAACATTACAGTAGGTTGGCGAAGTCTGACAGAGACGGAGAGAGAGAAGTCTAGTGCATGGTGTACATTACTTAAATGTACACCGTGCACTAGGCTCTCTAGTGTTTGCTGGTAGCTAAGATGTACTGAGGGATTTCAAGTACTATATAGAAATAACATGAATGCAGCCTACACTCTCTGTATAGCAAAGTGACCGCATATCTGTGTGTGTGTGTGTGTGTGTGTGTGTGTGTGTGTGTGTGTGTGTGTGTGTGTGCACGGGCGATGTGTGCATGACAGTATGTGAGTGGGTGAGTATTAGCGATTTTACATTTGTGTGAATGTGGTTGGGTGTGGGGGTGGTTTAATGCAGTATACACTGTTAAGTAAGTGTTTGTGTGGGTTAGGTATTGTTGTATTGTTGTTGTATTGTATTGTTTGTTTACACACTGCATGGTTTCCAAAATTGATATGAGACTGTTATGCAATTTTCTGTGTCTATATGTGTGTGTGTTATTGTGTTTGTGTATATGTGGTGTTCATTAGCATTAATAAGCATCTGTAATGCCATCATGGCTTTAAAAACATGTCAGGAGTGTGTGTCTGTGGGTTTGTGTGTGTGTGTGTGTGTGTGTGTGTGTGTGTGTGTGTGTTAGCAACCCTCAGTCCAACCACTGCTCAGCCCAGCCAAGCACTTCCTCTACATCCTGCCTGCCTTGCAAGCACTTCCTGTCAGCCACAACGCGCCCGCGCACACACACCAACACACACACAAGCCCACACGCACACACGCAAACACACACACCAACACACACATCTCATCCTGTAGAGAACAGCCATCATTCTTAATAAAGCACCAGGGACAGAGCTCCGCCCTCATCTCTCAACAGCATCTATACCAGGGATAACACTCCAACAACCACCACCACCTCACACATCAACAACAAGTAAAACATGCATACAACAATAAATAACTCAGTCAATCTACACATCACCTTGTATGCGGGTTACCAATCCGTCGACGTGAGGATGTGAGAGTGAGTATGAATGGGTGAAAGTGAGACAAACCAATCAAATTTGAGCGAGTGAGTGAGTGAGGGAGCATGCATGTGAACAAGTGCTTAAGCGAGTGAATGAGGGAGTGAGTGCTGCCAACGCATGGACAGAGTGACTCAGCGAGCGCGTGAGCGCGTGAACGCCTGAGCGAGTGCCTTAGCCAGCGAGTGTGTGAGCGACCCCTCCTAGGGCTGGAGTGTGAATACCAGAGGGGGATTACAGCAGGATGAGACAGACTCCCTACTAATCCCACACCGGGGACAACGCACCAGGAGAAGCCAGTCAATCGTGGAGAGAGACACGCTTCAGTCAAAATAAAGAAAGGAGCGTGAGATGGGATCTTTCCAGAAACCGTTCCGCCCGCGAACGTATTGAGGAGTCGACTGAAATGTGTTGTACAAGCAGGGCCCCGTAAAACTATACCGTGGTCCAGCCGGCCGCCACTTAAGCTGCCTGAGAAGGACATTTAACAAATACACTAGCTAGATTAGATAAGACTCTAAAAACTGAGTAAGTGGAGAGAGGAGGGAGAGAGGAGGGAGAGGGCTTAGTGGCAGAGGTCCAGAGCTCCCTGCATGCCAGGATACAAGGTGCAGATTGTTTTGAGAGGAAGGGAAGAATGTCTTTCTAAACACGCTCGGTTGGTTCCTGGATATACTGCCTTCTCTTCCTGCTGATTGGCCCAATAAACTATCACAGACAGCTACAAATGAGGCACTTAGGGCCCGTCTCACAGAGAGCGCTTTTTGTGTGAGTGTATGTTCAAAGTTGTCAGGTTAGGAGGTTAAGGTTAAGGTGAAAGGTTAAGAGGAAGGATTAAGGCTGAGCTTAAAAAGTCAAGGTTAGATGTTTTGAGGAAAGCTATGGCTAAGAGGAAGGGTCAGAGGTTAAGGTACAAGGTTGAGGTGAAGGTCAAGGTTATGATGAAATGTTAATGTTAATGTCAAGGTGAAAGGTCAGAGGAACGTGTGCGTTAGAAGCCGTGGCCAGCAGCAGCAGCAGGACATCGAACAGTTACGGCCAGAGTCCTGCTACATGATTAATGTCTACTCCTCTTACCCTTCATTTATTAGGCTCAAATCCTCTTGTCCACACCTCACTTCCTCAATATCCCCCTCTCCCTCCCTCCCCCCCTCCCTCTCTACACTAACAGAGTCCGCATCACCACGGACCCCGTTACATCATCGTCTCCATCGCTGCCAAACCCCAGACACTTGGCTCTGGTGGAACGGCAGAGTAGCAACACACAAACGCCAACGCACACGGTCTAGGATTACGCATTGCGATGAATGCTCCTCTTATGAAACCCCTGGTCTCTCTTGGCCGGCGGACAGCGAACAAGCCTCGCAGCGGCGTGAATTCGGTGTTAAGATGTTATGTACAAACAGTGGGGTCGCCATTCATTATATTATGACACGACAAACTCGCAGGCACTTCCAACTAGCCCTTGAATCATTGATGCGTTATTAATTCTTTCAGCGGCACGCTCGAACAGGAAACAGGAAACGGGTGAAGATAGCGGCGCCCAGCAGGGCTCAGGGGGTCATTGTGAGGTGGAGAGGTCAAAGACTTAAAGCACATAGAATGATTCAATATTTGGAGCGTTGTAATACGATTTAGTCAAAAGCAAAAAACGAAATCTTTCCTAAAAATTCCCCTGATAGAAAAGCACCATAATTCAATATTGAATACTACATGATAACTCAGTAAAGGGCCCATACACAGTCAATTGTTAACTTCCACCCCAGACAGTGTAGTTAGGTTAGCTTTAGTTGAGTTCAGAAAGGCTCTCACACAGAGAAAACTCAACTTGCAGCAAGGCTAAAAGAAGACCTCAGAGTGTGGAGCGACGAGTGTGTGTGTGTGTGTGTGTGTGTGTGTGGAGGGTGGGGGTCATAAAAGAGGCTCCCTGGTCCCATAGCACCCACACCCAGCAGGTGGAGATGCATTATGGATGGAGGTGGAGGAGGTGGAGGAACCAGCCGGTCTTTAGTTAATGTCTGCTCGGAGACTAGTGTTCACCTCAGAGAGCAGGGGAAGGGGGGCCTCCCTGCCGTCAGCCTGACCTCGTGTCAATGCAACTGCTGCTTTCAAATGTTCTGTTGGTGCACATGGCTGTACACACACACACACACAAACAACTATGAAACACACACACATACCCGCATGTAGGACACACACAGAGACAGGCACACGGCAGGCACTCATGCACGCATACACACACAGACTCACAGCAAGCACATCAACAGAGATGGTGAAGAATAAGGAAGAAGAGGGAGAGAGACATCAAGAGAGAGAGAGAGAGAGAGAGAGAGAGAGAGAGAGAGAGAGACGTTGCACAGGTTCTCTCATTGTGGTCAGTCATTTAGCACCACAGGGACATTTTGCATCACACATGTTTAAACTCCCCCCACACACAAACGCACACGCAAGTGCACACACACACACACACACACACACACACACACACACGCACACGTATACCACTACGTGCGTCCATTCAAACAATCACTCTATAAAAGGATCACAACCCCCCGGCCCTCCACAGGGTGCCCTACATCTTGTCTGACACATAAACACACATACACACACACACACACACACACACACACACACACACACACACACACACACACACACACACATTGCCAGAACTTGATAGATAGAGCTAGAAACGCAAAGTTGCATCCTAATATTACCTAGACAGTCATTGTTTGAATTGATAAATCGTTTCATACAAATTGTTCAATAAATTGAAAAAAAACTTTTGCATCGTTTGAAATTTTAGATCGACAAACATGCATGTTCAAATTTGCAGGATAATTGACACGCAAGCTGAAAGAGCGATAGACACAGACATGCACAGAGTTGTATTCGTTAGTTAATGCACACACACACACACACACACACACACACACACACACACACTCACTTGCTTTTCATGGCTTCTGAGGCCCTGCCAGGCTACTTCGGGGGACACGGGTAGCTGTGTGGGTTCTGTCTTGGCAGCGGCCCCTGCAACAGCAGCTCCTTATGGACACAGCAGTGTCCGAGCCACCCGCTTAGCGCAGGGAGGTCAGTGAAGGGATGTAGCCGTCACCACTCCTCCAGCATCCAGGAGAGAACATACACCTCAGGTAGCCTCAGCCGTCCCTGCGTCGAGGCAGGGCTCGGTTCACAGGAAACAACGAGCGGAGGAGGCCCTAAGCTTTATCTACAGTAAGACGTCTCTTCCTGTTCTCTTCCTCGCTAATTTAAAGGGTGAGGCGGAGGTTCCCGCGGTCCCACAGGCGGGATCTTAACAGAGGCAGGCGTGTTTTAGCATGAATCCCGCCGAGCGCGAGACACAGGATGAAACATCCGCGTAAATTTGCATTTCATGCAGGGGAGTCAGAAGCGTTCACAGGAAGTGGAGAGTGGAAAGGAAAGAGAAGGAGAGTGAGAGATGATAAGAAGAACAGGTCCCCAGAGACAGCAGAGTAGCGTAAAAGCCCGGCATACATCCCAAAATAACATCGGAGCCGTCTCCCACCAGTGATGTCTACGGCACTGTCACCATGGCTACAACAGAGTGACATCTTAATCCGGATCTGTTGTGGTTTTTGGGTACGGGGAAACACAAGGGAAACTTTGCTGGGAATCTAGCACCATGCTACGGCTTTATGTATACATGTAGGTTATGTGTCATGCAACCATGTTTATAAGACTAGAGCCATCATCCAAGTCAAGTCTCTCAAAACAGCTAATTCAAAAAATTCCAGATGGTATTTAGCAATACATTAGGATGTTTCTTTTAGGATATTTATATATCTGTTGCACAATGAAGTGGCAACACAAAATGTGCGGTGAGAACAAAGATGCATGTGTTTTAATTCCTCTAAAATGTAAATGTAAGTCAACCTGTAGAGACTCTCTTAATAATATTAGTTTCTCAAAATAAATGTATTTTCTAGACATTGTAAATATTCAAGTTAAGCTTGGGCCAATATCATGGGCCAATATCTTGTGGTATCTTGTGGTAAGGGCCTTTTATTATTTTTACCCTGTGAAGATTAAGATAGTGAGGCATATCCAGTTGTGAATATGCTTCATAATTTATCTTTGCTGTAAAAATAATGAACCAATGATGGCTTGGATAAACTGTGAAGTAGAAATAATGGCGTTCTATTTAGGTATGACATTAAAAACTCGTTAATTTCATTTTGTTTGGTTTAATGCCCAGGCAAGCGGTTATTTAAGCCAATGTATGAATGAATACAGAGTAGCGGAGGTAAAAAGCTGTCATTAAAACGTAATCTAGCATTTTTCCGATTTCCACAGTGGAAATATTAAACAAATTGAACGTTCAAAACTAGTTATGGCATAGTCTGAATGGAGTCGGCTGTCATTTAAAGACTTATTTAAAGATGATTCGTAAGTCCAAGTCTGAGTCCCAGTCTATTTATGTTCAACTTAAGTGTCCCCCATCGCTCACATATACACACTGGAAGAATTCCTGGTTGCAAATAGGGCCACAGTTGTTAAACTCATCACACTTACAGACTCATCTGTCCAATGGAACAGGGAGCGTGTGGATCTCATTCTGTCACCTGTGTCTGTGTGTGTGCATGTAAGTATAGTTCCGTACATTTCTTACACACACACACACACACACGTGCGCACACACACACGTGCGTGCACACACACACACACACACACGTGCACACACACACACACACACACCCACACACACTCATTAATCAGACCGTTGTGTGCTGTATAAACAGCCTAATCTAACCCCCGTGGCGAAGGTCTTCACAAGTACAGCGCTCCATGCTGCTGTGTTTATTCTATGGAAGCAGGGAGGAGGTGGGAGTGGGAGCAGAGATTCAGGCCTTATAGATGCCTCTCCACAGGGGCGTTCACAGGCTGCAGGGGGAGTTGTTTATTCTAATGGATGGGGCTCATACTTATTCATTGTTTTCTCGCCGTGTTTTCGCACCGCACACGTGAGGCAAACAAATGTTGTTCTACAACAATGATGCAGATTCTTGTAGCATTTTTGCTTAATCATTCTATTCTCACAATGTGTTGAACCAACACCAGGAACAGATCCAACAGTTATTTTTCGGTGGCAATGTCACAAGGTTTGCTTTGAAGATGTGATATTTATGAGTATACTGTTGAGAAGTAATAATCAGACACATAAGGATAGACCAGTGACATCTCTATATCTCTATTCTACATCTCTATGTCGTTCCCATCATGCATGACCACCCTTTGAAAGGAATATAATATCGCAAGTATTTTTTGGGTCCTGTTCCAGCAGTGGATCTACTTCAATACTCGGCACGCACGTGTTTTGTGTGAGCAAGAGAGAGAGAAAGATAAAAAAGAGAGCGAGTTAGAGAGAGAGAGAAAAAGAGAGAGAGAGAGAGAGAGAGAGAGAGAGAGAAAGCACACACATAAACGTGGTTGTCGGTACATTTCACTGCATGAACAGTATCTAAAAAAAAAGTATGTTTTGTGTGTGAGTGTGTAGTCTGTGTGTGTGTGTGTGTGTGTTTGCATGTGTGTGTTTGTGTGTGTGTATGTGTGTCTGCCTGTGTAAAGACAATGAAACATCTCAATAATCGAAAGTAAACTTGAATACATTTAACTCTAGTCAAACGCTTTACTCTCTAGTCTGGTACACTACGCAGCATGACACTAAATGTTTAATGAGAGCAGTCTTGAAGTTTCCTCCTTCTACTCCAGAACGCTAAAACGAATCCCCAACAACTGCTAATATTCATCACATCACATTTCATAATTAGCGACTGTAAACAAGGTGTCAGAGTGAATAAAAACAGCATCCAACAGAGCTTGTTTATCAAAATGAATGTCCTGGGACAGATCCTCCGCCCCCCCCCCCCCCCCACAGAACTCCCTTGGAGGTGCGGGCTAAGCCGCAAGGGTTCTCAAATCCTAGCAACGGCCCTGGGTTGGACCCCGATCCATGGCGATGACCCCCCCTGAGGGGGGCACTGTGGCCTTTCCACCCGCACCGGCAACACAGAGGAGATCCAGAGGCCTTGTCCCTCTGCGTCTTCCTCTTTGAGACTATGAGATCACCCCCATAGGGGGTCAGGGGTTCGAGGGGTCCGGCGTGGGGTAGGCGGGGCTTAGGGGAAGCTGGGGGGCTCAGAGCCGTCCTCCATTGTTCTGGCGGTCGCGCCCTGACAAGATGTGATGTCATCGGACAGCCCCGCCATGACGCCTACTCGCCGGCCCGGAGCGCAGAATAACATGCTTCCCCTCGTTTTACCGCTCTCGCTCTCTCTTTGTTTGTTGTTGTTGTTGTTATGGTCGTTCTCCTTGTCTCTCACCTCACACATTCTAACTCTCTCTCTCTCTCTCTGTTGTCCTTGTTCTCCTTCTCTATGTCTCTTGCCCCACGTGTTCCAACTCTCTCTCTTTGTTGTTTATGTGATCCTTTTATATGTCTCTCACCCCACATGTTCCAACTCTCTCTCTTTTGATCTTTTGCTCCTTCTCTGTGTCACTCACCCAAAGCTCATACCAAGTTCTCGCTTTAAGGCTTCTCTTAATTCTCACGCTATCTCTCTCGCTCTCTCTTTCATGCTCGTGTACTCTATATGTCTCTCACCCCCCCCCCCCTTCCCGATTCCAAATACCCGCTTTTTCCCCAGCTGTCCATCAAGTCTATCCTGGCGTCCATGCATCAACTTGTACGGCGAAGGAATGAAAGAACGCCATGGCAACAACCACCGAAAAAATAATAAAAACAAAAAACTTTTGTAAAGAAAAATGTCTTCCATAATGGAGGATAAGTGGGGGCTCTGATCCAAGTAGGTGGTCTCCCCTAATAACAATAATGTGATAGTTGACACCGCCCCGCTCCTTCTCCTCTGTCCTCACCCAAACAACTGCCTTCATTAAGGACCCTCCTGCCCCCGCATTCTCCCTCGCTCCCTCCCTCCCTCGTTCTGCCACTGCCTCGCTCGTGCTCGCTCCCTCCCCCTCTCTTTCTTTCTCTTCCTCTCTCCCTTTCTGCCTCCCCTCCTCTCTCCCCCGTCCGCCCGCCTCTGTCGCCGCGACACCAGCGTGACGGCCAGTGGCGGCGTTCCCCGGAGCACGCCCTAGCACGAAGGTAGCGCTGTGACTGAGAGTGGACCAAGACAGACCTGAGATTAGCCGCCGCCGCCGCCTCTATCGCTAACGGCTAACTGCGGCGCGGCTGCCAGCACTCCCATAGACCACTGATACGGTCTAATTGTTCTCTTTAGCCGTGGGGAGATCGGCCATCGGTATCTAATGGGACCAGAGCCAAGGGCCCCAAGACCCAGAGAGGAAGAGGAAGAGGAAGAGCCAGAGAGAGAGGACGTGAGGAAGGGAGGAAGTGCCTGTTGCAGATGCAGGGCGTAAAACGGCCCGGGCTTCTTCCATAGCTGGCCAGAGGAACTGAATATCCTCCCCTCCCCCTCCTGCTCCCCGAGTCCTCCTCCTCCAATCCATTTGTTATTTTTCTTGGCCAGAGCCTGTGGCTGACACACAGAGGGTTGGGACACAGGCCAGAGAACTGTCTCCACCGAGATCAGAGTGCAAATAGAAATAAAAGGGAGAGATCATGGTGTAACAAATGGAGAAGATCAGAAGGACTGGATATGCATCGTCACAGAAATGTGGTTTATACTTTTTCTTAGATGTAAAAGATAACAAATATTTTGGCATTTTAGTCATATTGTATATTCAAAATAAATATGTACATTGATAGAAATATAAGCACTGGATTCCCATGTTGGGGTTGAACTTGTTTGATTGAAAAGGATGTTTAGGCTTCTGTGACTTATTGTATGGAAAGCGTACAGAGTTAGACACAAGATGGTACAAGCTGGATTGCTTTGACATGTTTACCGCTTCTTGTTATGAGCCATGTTGTTGTTTTTTTTCCTTTTCAAAGGTGCTCGTGATGTTTCTCGGAAAGAGAAGCGCGGAGCGACACAACAACAAACCATTTTAGCATTTTGGCCAAAGACCACAGCCTTCCACCGATGGAGAAGGTTAGACCACAAATAGACCGCGTGACGCGGGAGAGAGAGCCCACGCCGGGGAGTGAGAGGGAGAGAGAGAGAGGAGGGGGAAAAAGCCAGAGAGTGAGAGAGTGAGAGAGAGAGAGAGAGAGAGAGAGAGGGAGAGAGAGAGAGAGAGAGAGAGAGGGAGGGAGAAAGTGAGGGAGAGAGAGAGAGTGAGGGAGAGAGAGAGAGGGAGAAAGAGAGGGAGAGAGAGAGAGAGAGATAGAGAGAGAGGGAGGGAGAAAGTGAGGGTGAGAGAGAGAGTGAGGGAGAGAGAGAGAGAGAGGGAGAAAGAGAGGGAGAGAGAGGAGGGAGAGGGGGAGAGAGAGGAGGGAGAGGGGGGAGAGGGAGACAAAGACAGAGAGCAAGAGCATTATAGATAAAGTTTGATACAGACAGACAGACAGATAGACAGGCAGATAGGTAGATAGAGAGACTACTAAGTATAATCTGCAGATGTCCACCGGGATGGGATGAAGCAAACCTGGCGTGTTGTTGGAAGGGGGGGGGGGGGGTATTCAGAGCGTCATGGTTACCAAGGAAACGTTACACAATACTTGATCATCAAGGTTCAAAATGGATTTTCTTTCTTCTTCGCGAAGAAGAGAAAAGAAAGAAAAATAATTATCTATACGAACACAAAGAAGCATAACAACAAGGATTATTACAGTGTGCGTAATAGTCTTGCTCCAAACAGCACCTTCTCTGCAGGGAGAATGAAGTGTCCCCTACAATGCACTGCTTCACCCTCACGTACTTCTCTCCGTCTCAGAGACGACCGAGAGACACCGGCCACGGCTGGCAACAGCGGGGTAGCGGGTGCTTGACATGCAAAGGTAATTACCCAGAACCCCTTAAGAGCCGAGTGCGGACTTAGGAGAACATTACATCCCCCCCCCCCCCCCCCCCCCCCAGGGCTCCTCTGATATCGCCAAGGGTCTATTACGCCTTCAGGGACATGCTGGACAAAGCTATTAACCTGGACAACTACAACAACAATAACAACAAACCCTGAGGAGGTTCATATGTAAGCAGGGACCAGGTCATCACTAGCTTCGGCTCTGTACACACTTATTTCTGATTACTTTACAGTGGAACCCCCCCTCCCCCCTTAAAAAAAAGGTCTTAAACATTAAACGTGCCCATTACTGCCTCATCCACGAATTCTTCAGGGATTGCAGTCTCATAACTGAAGAGCAACAACAACATCACGACCCTGAACAAATTCAAACAGCCCCGACCAAGGTCCTCAAAAAGAAAAGATATGTACTTTCCTCACACAATATTTCCGGGACTGATAACTTCAAATGGAATATAGGAGAAAATTGCAAAAACTAAATAAAAGTCCAGTATTTTCCAGTGCTTGTCATTCAATTGGTGAGCCTTGAAGCATCAAACATCATCAAAAACAACATAAGCAACCCTGAACATAATCATACTACTGTGGGCCAGGTCCACACAACGATAGGAACTTCGTCCTTACTTTTTACACACGGGGGGGGGGGGGGGGTAGTGTTTGCAGCGGCTAATGTGGGACACCTCACTGCCGTAACTGCCGAAGTGATGATTCGACGAGTTTCTTCCTTTTTGTTTGTTTAGCCATGTTAAGGCTCAACTGGTTTATGAAAGTGCCTGAGATCAAACCAAGAATTGAGAAACAAGACACAGTCTTATCTCACTCACTCCAAAAAACAACGCACGCACGCACGCACGCACGCACGCACGCACGCACGCACGCACACACACACACACACACACACAGTGGCTACATCTCAATGTAATTATGTGCATAACGTCTAATCTCATGTGTGAATGTGTCAGAAGAGGATGTGGTAATCAAAACAAACATGACGAAGTGGAGTGATAATATCAGGCAGTTAGCCAACCTGGAATTGCCACGTGTTGACCAGTAGCGTGGCAATGTGGCAGACTGCTGCAAGGGTTCAGATGCAATCTACAACATATCAGCCAGCTTGCTCTTCGGGCAGGGAAGAGCTAGCTGCCGGCAGAGGCTTCTGTGGCTAGATGCTGGAGCTAAACAGATTCAGGGCTAATTTCATTTGCGGCTTTGGAGATTCTGTGTCCACAGACTGGAGACCTGTCTGCTGCTATAAACCAGTGCCAGCAGCTGGGCCTGAACTGTGACTGCTGGCTTTAGGGACTGAAGTTATGACCACAGCCATCATAAAACCCAGCACACCGCCGTGGTGAACTGCCGCGATGGGCAAACGGGTTAAAACGCTAACGCGATTAAGAAGAAAGGGCCACTAACTAATGGAACCCAGGCAACAGGCAATAACCTTGATAACAAGTGATCTTAGGCATAAAGTAGCAGAATGGCTAAATAGATGTAAATAAATGTTTTCTGAATTGGCTTGAGCTGGATTGCTCCACAGTTTGTGTGTGGCTGAGATCATTAGCGTGAATTTGTGCATATGCACAAGTGTGTGTGCAGGTGTGCATTTGTGGGTGTATGTGCATGCAGGTGGGTATATGTGTGCATGGATGCATGCGCATTCTGTTTATATGTGTGTGTGTGTGTGTGTGTGTGTGTGTGTGTGTGTGTGTGTGTGTGTGTGTGTGTGTGTGTGTGCGTGTGTGTGTGTGTGTGTGTGTCTGTGCTGATGTGTATAAGTGTGTGTGTGTGTGTGTGTGCGTGCGTGCGTGCGTGCGTGCGTGCGTGCGTGTGTGTGCGTGTGTGTGTGCGTGTGTGTGAGACGCAGCAGATGTGAAGGCTGAGGGTTGGCGAGGCTGTCTCAAGGCCCATAAAGTCAGAAACATGCTAATGTCTCGGTAAGTGAGCTGGGAGGGCTTCCCTGTGATTTACCACCACAGATCCCCTTCCATATCCACCAGACAAAGGAAGCTGTTTGCCATTTAGCGATTAAGACGCGGGAATAACATGGCAGTGATCTCTGGGTAAAGCTTGCATTTATTGACCGTATAACAAGCCTTTGAAACGTTTTCTTACCCTCTCCATTACCCCCCCACCCCCTGCCCCCCAGTCCCTGTGAGTCGTTCTTTTCCTCCTTCTCTTTCATTCCTGCTCTGATTATTATTCTTTTGTTCTACAGCGCTGGTCTGGTTATAATGAAACCCGAATGGAGAGAGAGAGAGACTCGTTGGCCGCTAAACCCATCTGGGTCTACTAGTGCTGTACTGGGGCGAGAGAGACACAGACAGGCACAGAGATGAGTGATGGACAGAGAGAGAGTGAAAGACAGAGAGACAGAGAGGGACAGAGACATTAAGAGGAGGGCAAATTCAAAAGAAAAGAAGAAGAAAACGAGAGTGACGGATAAATAGACAAAATTCATAGACAGCAGCAGTCTGAGGGAGGGGGCGGAGCTATACACTTTGTGTCTACGTGCTGCAGAACGACAGTCTGAGGAAGTACGGCTACAGGCCAAGAACTCTCACTCTCACACTCTCTCACAGACTCACAGTCACACGCACACACACACGGAAGTGTGTTGAGGTGTGTATAGAAATATGGTGAGGTATGTAAAGAGGTATGGTGAAGTGTGTATAGAAGTATTGTGAGGTATGTATGAGGGTATGGTTAGGTGTGTACAGAGCAATGGTGAGGTGTGTATAGAGGTAATGGTTAACCATAAGTTGAGCAGATACCAATGGGAACAAGGTGCATCTCTTGCCCTCTCACTCCCCCCTCACTCTCCTACTCTCCCTTTGTGCAGTCTAACATGTTTCAATCCTGCCTGCTTTTAAACTCCTACTTTCTTCAATTCATTTTCATCTGTCCCACCCACCTCCATCTCTATCTCTCTCCCCTCTCCTCCTCCTCTCTTCTCCCCCCCCCCCCGGCCTTTCTCAATCCCCCCCAAACATCCTTCTCTCCCTCACACTCTCCCTCCCTCTCCAGGGCGATCGGGGCAGGTCTCTGGTGATGGTCGATGAGCTCTCGCTCTTGAAGAGTCTTTCATGTCCTGGGAAGACTCAGTGAACAGAACACTGAGAGTTCCTACCCAGAGTCTCTGGAAACACACCCGTCCTCTGCTCTCTCTCTCTCTCCCTCTCTGTCTGACTTTCTTGGATTTTCTCTCTCTTGCTGACCGTGTCTCCCTCTCTCTCTCTCTCTCTCTCTCTCTCTCTCTCTGACTGTTTATCTTTCAGACACTCTCTCATGACTCCCTCTCTCTTACTCGCTATGCCTTTAGGTCAATGCTTTTCATTCTTTGTCATTCAACAGCGCTCGCTCATTGTCATCATTGTCTCATTCTCTGACTTTCATCTTCTTTCTCCTGCCGGTTTTAATAGTTGGCTCAGAATTTATATTTCTTGTGAACAAACACAATAAAAATGTGTTTCATGATGTAGAGAATCGGACAGGGATTTATTAAACCCCCCCAATAAACCAGTTGGCACCAAATCAAGCGGTATTGTCCCTTACAACATCACGGCCATTACAGCTAAGATATCCGTCCGCCTTCTTCACATCTGAGTAAATTGTGTAATTTTCTCATGAAAGGACTGACATTTCCATCATGGGATTAGTCTCGCTACAGGTGGGCGCTGTGAGTCTTAACCTAGTTCAGCTGCATGTGAGTACCCTCTCTACCTAATAAATAAATGAATAAATAAACACATGGGCTGCTAACATCCGACCTCCCCTTGCCTCACAGACACACAGACACACACGCAAACATATAGCGCTCTGTACTGTACTTACATACTACGTGTGTGTATAAAAAGTGTTTCAAAAGGCAGCAAGGGTTTTGAATCCTGTCTTTTGAAGCATCAGTCCTCACTTTTCCGAACAATAACACCATCTCCTTTTTGAAGCGCTCTGAGCACTGGAAAAGTCATTTCATGCAAGTCCTTTAACGGACGACCTGCGATGGATATCCATATTTCCTTGGCTGCGTTTCCCACTGCATGGCTGATGGCGCTGCATGCCCCTGAACAGAGGGGGTGTTTTCTCTGGCTCGGTGACAACAACCAACTAAAATGTGTTGTGAGTGGCACACGGGAGGCCGTGCTTCTAAAACAAACAGGTGTCTCTCATTGGCCGTCACTGATGTGACCATGCGCGTGGAGCGCTGTGATTGGTGGAGGGAGGGTCAGCGGTTTGTTTTGGGAGGAAGCAGGAGACGGCGGGGCTGGCAAGGGCGCGGGCATCTGGTGGCGGTGGACACTTGACAGGAAAGGGGTGGAGGAGGTAGAAGAGGTGGGGAGGAGGGGGAAGGGAAGGACCACCTGGATCACGGGGAGCCTCAAACGGCGGCCTGACAGACTCAATCTGAGAACCCCCGCCCCCCGGAGGAGACGGGACAGCGAGCCCCTCTGACTTGAACTCTCTTTCGGAGGTTCGCTGGCCCACCGCCAAGAAACACAGCGTCCAGAAACTACTTTTCAAAAGGTTCTCTTTTTTTTCTCAACGGACGAGAACGTTTTTTTTCTTACATCGGAAAAAAGAAGAAGAAAAAGTGAGTGAGAGTAAAAGCTTCATAAACCTCGAGGAACGTCAGAAACGGGGCAGAAAATCCCTGGCTTTGCTGGTTGAACGTCAAGATCCTTGTCTGGTCGTTACTTCTCACTGGTGGTTAAAACGCCGTCGATCACCGGAGCGGCAGGGCCTTCTGAATTTATTCCCGATGTATTTCTTTTCAGAAACCCCTGCTCTTGAACCCTGGTTGACCCTCCATGAGGTGAACCCTGTGTGACCGGTCTCCTCCAGAGCAGTGGGATCGTGGGACAGCTCTGGTGTGGGTTTCTGGGGTCACCTCCTGGTTTGAGAGGGCGCTGTGTGCGCTGGTGGTTTCAGGGGACACGTGTGTGTGTTGAAAGTTGATATGTTTACTGAGAATGGTTTAGGGGGACGGTATACGGCTCTCAGGTGTGGGGTAAAATATAAAAAAAAAGCACTTTACTGTGCTTTAACACAATCATTTGTCACACAGCCTTCCTTAGGACTACGCAGACTTGAGTAGGTCCTGCAATTAGCGCCCCTATTACCTTGTGCACGGAGGCCTAAGTTGGCTCTAGTTGTGGTTAGAGGAGACACTCTGGATCTCATTGTGAGTTGTGGCGAAAATGTGTGTGTACTTACGGTAAGGTATGTATGGCTGGGGTTTAAGGGGCCAGAGTGTGTTTCTAGTTTTGGTTTAAAGGGGCATGGTGGATGTGTGTGTAGTTGTGGTTTGAAGGGGCATGGTGGATGTGTGTGTAGTTGTGGTTTGAAGGGGCATGTGTGGGAAAGCCAGAAGAAACACCACTAGTGAAAACCTTCCACGCCAGCTCAACGCGTGGTGGGGAGAAAAATACAGAGAAAGACCTGACACACTCGTACGCATATACAGATACCCACGCACACATACACACACAGAAACGTTCATACAAATGAGAACAGCCATATGCACACCCACACAAATAGACACAACATGCGCAAAACATCATGACAGATACAAACACATATAAAGGCCCTGAACCTGACCACACAAGCGGAGACGTTACATTTGGAACCGACTACCAGCAGCTAACATGGTCTGTGTTGCTGGTATAGTCCCAGTGTGTTGCTGATATAGTCCCAGTGTGTTGCTGATATAGTCGCAGTGTGTTGCTGGTATAGTCCCAGTGTGTTGCTGATATAGTCGCAGTGTGTTGCTGGTATAGTCCTAGAGTGTTGCTGATATAGTCCCAGTGTGTTGCTGATATAGTCCCAGTGTGTTGCTGATATAGTCCCAGTGTGTTGCTGATATAGTCCCAGTGTGTTGCTGATATAGTCCCAGTGTGTTGCTGATATAGTCCCAGTGTGTTGCTGATATAGTCGCAGTGTGTTTCTGATATAGTCCCAGTGTGTTGCTGATATAGCCCCAGTGTGTTTCTGATATAGTCCCAGTATGTTGCTGGTATAGTCCCAGTGTGTTGCTGGTATAGTCGCAGTGTGTTGCTGATATAGTCCCAGTGTGTTGCTGATATAGTCCTAGTGTGTTGCTGATATAGTCCCAGTATGTTTCTGATATAGTCCCAGTACCTGCCATCTCCCAGTGATAACGCAGAGGGCTACCACAAACACAAACACACACACAGATACATCCCAATCACTGCTTCCTGATTAACACACCAATTAAACCAGGAAGTTACAAATCCTCGGGCCTCGCTTTGATGCAAATAGATGGTGAAGGAATACATACACAGACAAACACACAGACACACACACACACACACACACACACACACACACACAAAGATATAGCCCTACACACCCCTGCACCCAAGCACACACACACACACACACACACACACACACACACACACACACACACACACACACACACACACACACATATAGGGCTACATTCACACACACACACACACACACGAACGCACACACGCACACACGCACGCACGCACGCACACACACACACACAGGGTTACACACACAAACACACACATGAACAGACACACACACACACACACACACACACATACATATATAAGGCTACACCAAACACACAAACTCAAACATGCCACCATCATCGTCATGCACATGAGCATTGCAGTGAGCTCAGGCATAGATGGATAAACACATGGACGGAATGAAATTGTGCGAATAAAGACCATTACAGATTCCTCACTTCAGTCCATATGTCCCTCCAGCCACACAACAGCAAGCATTTCAACAACGAAAACGTGCTTTGTATGACTCTACTCTCCCTCCCCCCGGCCCACAGCTGCCCAGCCAGGACCCTGTGGAAACCGGACCCCTCGAACAACTGCCCTGCCAAGTGTACATCCCAGTCAACAAGTACGAGAGATTGGAACCACTTCGTCATTCAGAACGAAACAAAATGTTCAATACAACATCAGTCATGGAATGACGACATCTCCGTCGTTGGCCACTCCTTCAAACTGTAACTTTCCCCCCAGAGGGAGACGGGGGCCAGGGTAAGGGGTAGTCTCAGGGCAGTCAGGGTGTCCACAGGCTGAGTCATAACAAGCCGCGAGTATACAATCCCCGCCATTCGCTTTGGAAGAAGGCGTCTGCTCGAAGACTTGAGTAAACGGTGGAATGATCTTAAAACCAACTTTGGTTGAGTTATGTGGATGGCATGGCAACAGCAAGGTTCAGCGGTTTGATTCAACTAGAGCTAACTTCTAACAATGTTACTACACTACACAAAGTGTTTGAAATGAGGTTTGTATGAAAGCACCCAGAAAGGGACATGCATTATAGTTATCCCCAAAGTCAATTGATTCCTCGAAGCACTAGAAGTATTGAGGCATTCAGTACTTTGGTTCTTAACTTTTTTCGCCTAATCTGGTCTGTTTGTAATCTTGCTCAAGGAGAAGGCTGAATTGAGTTGTTGCAGGAGGAGTGGACACATTAGTGAGAGCTGGAGAGAGAGATTGAGAGAGCGTGTTGTGTTGGACCAAAGAAAGCGTATCCAAAATAGTTGGGTGAGGAAGAGTTGAGATTGTAGTGACAATAGGGACATTTCATGCACCCACAGGATTTCAGAGCAGGGCTTGTCCTTGAGCAAGACTTGGTTTGGACACAATGACAAACAGACCCGATCAAGTGATGGATAAAGAGAAACGTTGACTTTCTCTGCAGGGATTCATAGGCTAATTGCTTTTAATCATTTTAATGTCACCTAATACATTCTTAGTTTTTTTTTTGCAAATTATGAAACCTTGTTTAATAAAAATATGCATAAATAATGTTACCCAAATAAGATAGGGGATTAAGACAGTTGATGAATGTATAATTCAGACGTGTATTAATGGTTTTTATTACCGTCTGAAATTTAAGGGAGAGACAGCGGCGTGCTGGAGATGACAAGATGGTATTCGGCCAATCAGAGCACATGAGACTCTGCATGCCTGTCTGTGTGTGTGTGTGTGTGTGTGTGTGTGTGTGTGTGTACGTGTGTGTGTGTGTGTGTGTGTGTGTGTGTGTGTGTGTGTGTGTGTGTGTGTGTGTGTGTTTTAGACACTGAGCGATCGGCGGCCATACATCCTTGAGGGCCACCGGGAGTTTAATCACCCATAACCACAATTACAGACGTGCACATCAGCCTCATAAAGCACTGAAACAAGATGAGCCGCACTGCGCGCGCGCGCGCGCACACACACACACACACACACACACACACATACACACTTAAACGCACACACACACACACACACACACACACAGGATAAATTCCACTGAATCGTAAATGAGGATGAGATGTTGAAGGCACAGGCTGAGTCAGAGAGAGAGAGAAAGAAAGCGAGAGCTTACTATTAAGAAGAAGAGCTAAATACAGCTAGGTATTTAAAAAAATAAACAAAACGGAGAGAGACAGAGAGAGAGAGAGAGAGAGAGAGAGAGAGAGAGAGAGAGAGAGAGAGAGTAAGGTTGAACTAAAGGAGAGAGAGAGAGAGAGAGAGAGAGAGAGAGAGAGAGAGAGGAAGAGAGAGCCTCCAACGCAATGGGCTCCACTACTCATAACGGAGGAGTGTGTTTAACCGCCAGTGGACGTAACAAGCTCCTCACTGACGACGGCGGTGGCATTGACTTTGTTTCAGCTCGCCGCGGCAGGTTTGTCAGCGCCACGCACCGCTCCGACGGCAGCAACCCTTTGAAGCCGCACAAGGGCCTTGGAACGGCAGCTTTTCAAAGCAACCCAGCAGCAAGCGCATCGGTGTCGGCCAACAGCATGCATTAACATATCAAATGGGAACACGGCTACACGTGCACACACACGCACACGCACACGCACATATTCCCGCATAGAGTTAGCTGTGTTTAGGGGGTGCACGCGGGCGAGGGGAGCTGTGTGTGAGCGGTGTTTCTAATGATCACGTAGAGCTCCGCAGAGTGCCGTGAGACAGGCCTTAGATAGGATTAAGATGCAAGCCTTTATCAGCGGGTTCTCACAACTCCCTATAGAATATATCAGCTACCTCTCTCTCTCTCTCTCTCTCTCTCTCTTGTTCTCTCTCTTTCGCTTCCCTCAACTTCACTCTCCTTTCACTTTTCAGCTATCTCTCTCTCGCTGGCTCGCCTATGTTTTCTCCCTCTCTCTCTTCAGATCTCCCTCTCTTTCTTACTGTCTCTCTGTTTCTCTCTCTCTCTTTCCCCCCCAAAACCCTTTTTCTTTCCATCCCTCCGAGTGGAAAGGTATCGGGTTTGAACCCCTTATGTCCGCAGTCTACCTGTAAGGCACCCCCGGGCAAGACATGATGACATGGCTCTTCAATCCGGTGTAAGTCTCTTTGGACAAAAGTGCTTAATTACGAGAAATAAAATTCACACGTGGGTAATCAGGCCTGCGATTGGCCCAGAGTGTGATGACGTTGCCCTGGGCCTGGACGGGGCCCACACGGGGTCACAATGGGATGGGCATTGGCTCATCCCATTGTGATCCCATAATAAAAATATTATATAAAATGATGGTAAAAAAGGAAGTCTATGTTATCCTACATTGCATTGAAACACTAGGATCGTACTGTTCACCGCTTGGAAGATGAGTGGGATATCAACACACAAATACACCACACACACATACAAACAAGCACTGAGGAAGAACAAAAGAAACCAGACTGAATGAATCAGCACTATCTCTCTGTGATGTGAGGGGTCTGATGACGGGGGACCCTATGACCTTTGACCCTTTGAACAGTAGGAGTCCAGGGGAGCACTTGATTCATGAGACTACAGTGCCAAAGTGCTGTCTCTGTCTCTGTAAAACCTTATCTCTCTCTCTCTCTCTCTCTCTCTCTCTCTCTCTCTCTCTCTCTCTCTCTCTCTCTCTCTCTCTCTCTCTCCCTCTCTCTCTCTCTCTCTCTCTCTCTCTCTCTCTCTCCCTCTCTCTCTCTCTCTCTCTCTCTCTCTCTCTCTCTCTCCCTATTAAGCTATGAGCCAGCAGAGGTTGAAACTGGACAACAACATGATAGGATAACATCCTACACACACACACACACACACACACACACACACACACACTTTATGTTTACATATCGTATGTCTATGTGTGTATTTATGCTGTAGTTTGTATGCTGTATGTACTCTGAGTTTTGGTTTCAAGTTCTGCTCAATAATACATACTTCCTCATCTCACACAGCAGCACACCAACACTAGAGTACAGCACCCCTCTAGTACTGCAAGTAAGACCTGTACATGAGGTTACTGCACAACTTACAAAGTAAACATAGGGGAACTGGAAAAATTTAGCTGCGATGTTCCCAAGCTTTCAAGATACAATCGTCATGGTTCCTACTACAGAATAAAAGCCTCTTTTTTCCTCTTAAAAAAGCAACATGATGATTTTTTAGACAATGAAATTGTGACTTTTACAAGCCCTTCAAAATAAAAGCACGTTTTCCTCCTACAAAATAAAAGCATGATCATTGCTAGATCTTCAAAAGAAAACCGCAATGGTTTCGCAGGCAGTTTAAAAAATGGATGAGCATCATCTATTAGCGTCTAAAGTGTAGGACAGATGGAAAACAGCTGTGCCAAGGAATGGAACTTTAGCAGAGTAATCAGCTTGATTAATCTAACCGCTCGGTTAACCAAGACAAGCCCTCTTTAGTCTGAGGTGTGAACTGGAATGAAACCACGACCTCAATGCACTTTTCTATACCTTCACGTGCACGTGACAAGTACATCCGAGGGAGAAGTTCTATGCCAACAGATAGGGTAAACGGTTGAGAGTTTTAAATTAATCAATGAGTTTTAAGGAAATTCATCAATGAATATTAAGTATTGATCTACATGTCTATTGAGGGTTCATTTTCTCAGACTTTCCTTTTTGCTAACGTAGCCACGCAGATATGTCATACATAATCACCGGTAAACAACAAAAGAAAGCTCAAACAGGCCACACAGCCGTGTCACATACAACCCAATTCCGCTGATAGCTGCTCATCACCTCTGTTGTGTCACTGTTTGCTCAAGCCCACGTGGCTCCTCTCTTTAATGCGTTTACAGCCGGAGTACGCTCATTGCATCGCGTCCTTGTCATGACGACAGGTGGTGAGAGGGGAGAGAGAAATCCACCTCGATGTCTAGTCATCACATGGTAAATGGATTGGACACCGGAGGAAGCAGGCGTTCTATAAGCAGTAGCCGTTACGGTGATGACCCTGCGGACCCCTGGACGGACAGACGGACGGGAGACCAACAGACAGGGCGTGTGTTGTATAAGGCATCGCCGCGGTAACTCACACCTCATGCCTGGAACCATGGGACTCGTGTTGCTACAGGTGGTGTCAACACGCGGTTGAGTTAGCCCGTGTATACAGTGTGTGTATAAATGCATGCGTGCCCCCGTGTCTGTGTGCAAGTGTTAATTACATCTACAGGTAGATGCAGGTGTGTGTATTTATCCTTCTACATAAAGACACTGGTGGGGGCCGACCCACACACTCACACACACACACCCAGGTGTGTGTGTGAGTATGTATGCTTTATATTGGGAGTATAATAGTTCACCTGAATACCCTGGTTAGAGAGTATTTAGCATAGGCATTTAGGCACACACACACACACACACACACACACACACACACACACACACACACACACACACACACACAGAAAATGTTTCCCGGATCGCTTAGACAACTAAGCCAGAGCCTAGAATCAGAAAACAAAGACCAGAATGATTGTGACCCACCCATGAATTTAGTATTCTGGACTTTGTCCCTCTCCTTCCATCTCTGTCTCTCTTCCCCCCTCCCTCCCTCCCTCTCTCCCTCTCTCTCTCCATCTCCCTGTGCCACTTCTTCCCCCTTCATCTCCTCCCTCACTCACTAGCCCTCTGCGTCCCCCCATCTCTCTCTTTCTCCCTCTTCATCCCCCTCCCTCCCTCCCTCCCCCACCCCTAGAACCACGTTGGTCCATTAGATCCATGTCACAGAGCGGCGAGAACACCATGCCCCTGTCCCAGTTTATTCCTCTCTCTCTCCCCCTCCAGCCCCCCCCCCCCCCCCCCCCCCCCCCGATCTGTCCATGGGTGCATGCAGCCGGCGCGAGCGTCGCTTTAAAGGTCGGGCTTCTCCGCAACGCGCTTCCCACCGACGACCCGACTCACATCGGAGGAGCGGAGGTACCCCGGCGGGGTGATGAATAATCCATGAGCCGGTTAAGTGCAGCGGGCCGCACAGAGGAATCGATCGTCGCGGGCGCGGGTTTGGATGGATCATAAAAACAATTGTTATTTTAAAGCGCCTCAGTGTGAATATCTTTAGGGGACGACATGCTCAAGGCTGTCCACTATAGGTTAGGCTGTAGACAGGACAGGGGATCTAACGCAATGCCCTTCTCCTGGGAGTCACCTAGCACCCACCATACAATCCTGCCCCCTGCCCTCCTGGCCTACATCTGGCCTACACCCCGGTTCTCTGGGGCGCAGACTCCAGGCTGGTGCTGCTGGTGGTGTGTGCCACAGCCGCATCTTCCACCACCCAGCGCCCCTTGGGTCAATGGGAACAGAAGCTGGTGAGAATTGGGCGCGGAGACCAGAACAAGACATTTCCATTAGTCGCTGCTTTTCACCACTCACACCACACACACACACACACACCCGCTGTCTCTCTGAGGACACCAGGAGTCTGCAACACTTCTGCCCACAATGCACTGCTCGGCATTAGCACCACTCCGCTGGACGGGGGGACCGGTGGCATGTGACACAGAAGGGAGGGGGGGGGGGGTCAAAGTTCAGGCTGAAGAACCGCGACCCTTAAAGACCCTAAAGCCCCCATTCCATTCCACCTCTCCTTCACAGGGGTGACCCGACAATTTCAACCAACCTGGGTCCAGCTTGTGTCCAGATTTGTGCAGATGAAAGAGGAGGCGGGTCTGGGCATGCTAGGGGTCAGCAGGGATGGTGGACCTAGCGTTAGCCATGACCCATGACCCCCAGGGATCGGGTTATGTTACATTCGGTTTGGACGGCTCATCCCAGCTGCCCCCCCCCCCCCATCCAGCCCTCGTCATAGAGCGCACTATAATGCCAGCCCCGTCGAATCACCTCACCATCAAACGACGAAGCTCCCCATTGCTTTTATCTCCCTCCTCCTCCGTTCTCTTCCCTCTTTTCTCCCAGTTTTCCGCCCGTCCCTCTCTCCCTTGCCTCTCCCCGTGGCGGAGGTAACTGACCGTTGTGAAAACAGCAGGAGCCTCCTCCGCCGCCTCCTCGCCTCGGCACACCTCAGCTCCCCAGACGCATTAGCTTAGCGCTTAGCTTAGCACAGCCCAGTGAACAAGCAAAGCCAAGCAGGACAGCAGGGGAGGATGGGGTGCTGAACGATCAGCCGAGGGGGGGGGGGGGAGGTCAGGGTCAGCGATGAACTTGTATCAAAGGGGGCCCCTCTTACAAATTTCACCATTTGTGACATCACAAGTGTTTGTGTCCACACGATGCATCTGGATGGAAACTGCTTCTTGTGATGTCACAAATGGGTCGATTTTGATACTGTTTTGTATAAAGGCCAATAAACAGCCCACCTTGTGGCAAGATCGGGGTCCCAATTCTTTTTATTTTCAACATTTGGCCAAAGACAGCACACACACACACATCCGCCCCCCCAGCGACAATCCTGGGTGGATCTCTGATGGTTACATATACACCTTGCTCTGCGCCACCGGTGCACACAACTCTGGCGTGTAGCAGGGTCGAAACACTGCCCACCTCTGCTACTTGTTGTTGTTTTCCACAGTCACCCGGCAGGCCAGACTCCTGCAGTCCGCCAAATCACATCCATTAGTGAGCTCAAGTAGCTCCGGAAGTAAATAAAGAGGGATAACATAAATCACTAAAATAGCCCTCTCATCCCCCTGGCCTCACTTGCTCCATTATTCTACAGATCGCTCCCTCGCTAGCTCTCTCGCCCGCCTCCCTCCCTCCCTCTCCCTCTGCCTCCCTCCCTCCCTCCCCTCCCTCCCATAACAGATCCAGATGTCTGATGCGATGCTTTGTGCTTCCATCATCTGATTCAGAGGGAGAAAAAATACATACAGTATGGAGTACGTGTCTCTGTCAGGAAGACGATGTAGGCCATTTGTGTGTGTTGATGTGATGTGACTGTTTCATCCCCAAACTTTATTTCTGTAGCACCTTAAAAACAATCTGTCGGCTCCTGTCACTCAGCTGTGGGTAAGGGAAATAAATGTGTTCGACTGCGACTCCCGGCTCATTTCTGATTAAATCGCTTGGTTCGTGGGGAATACACCTCTTCTGTCAATCAAACTTGCGCACACATCTCTATCATCTCAATGTCAGGAAAACGTTGGGAGGGCGGGAGCAGAGAGGGATGAGGGGGGTTTCTTTAAGGTTATTTGTTATTCAAAATCTTGCTCCCTTTTGCTCCTTTCCGCTCCGACTCTATTTACAAGTCTCTAATCTCTGCCTCTGTACTGTGTACAGCACCCTGCTCAACACCATGACCCGACAGGCATGTCTGTTCTGTGCAGCTCAACTTGCAGAGAATGGCAATAACACCGGGCCGTACAGGCCTTACAGTCCTGAGCTAATTCAAGGCAATGCTTATGCGTATTGCCCTTAATCAGTCGCTGTCTCAAAGGGCTTCCTCTGCCCCACAGTACACAACAACCCCTTAACCCCAGCCTTCAAACAAACAACAACAAGGAAAAAGTCCTCTGAAACCAGATGGAAGAAACCAGCTGTGGTGAGGAGTTGCACCCTCTTGGTTGATCACTCTATATCGTTCTTTGGAGAACGATATAACCACCAAAGAGTAGATAGACATGAAGCTTAGGACGTACTTCGTCTCGGGGTCCAGTAATAGCAGTCTAGGCAGGAAACCAGAAGACTGAAGGGGAGGAGTTATGCCTTGTTTCCTGTTTCGCTACAGAGATATTCTAACAAAGAAAGTCTCATTCGCGGAAATAGACAAAGCTTTCAGAAGGGGAGTTTAACAAGTGTATTTCTACTGTGGCTAGTCGCACGGTGTTGACTTGAAACCTTTGAAGACACTTTTTTTTTTACAGTTTACGACTGCTGGCGTCTGAGTTTGTTGTGTCTGTTGTTAATGGCCAATTACGCGCTTTCTGATCCCCGCTTCCGGCATCGTGATTGGGCCAAACAAATATGAAGCGAAAGAAAAAGAAATGCCCCGTTCAACCCGATTTCAGCTCATCTGCATTCAGATTCCAGATTAGTCATCAGTCTCATTGGTGAGAATACAGGACGTCCTAGGACATATATATTCATCGTATTCATTCAGTTCCCCCACCGTACATTTCAGAGTTCTCCCTCTGTGCCCGACTGCGATTACCATACTGTTCCGTGTTAGGCAAAACACAGGGCCTGGAGAGAAAAAGGAGAACATGCTTGTTCATGTTTAATTGATGCTGATAAAAAATGCATGCTTTGCTTTTCCTCTGTTTCTTTTGCTGCCTGCCGATCCGAGAGCCGCGTGCGCCGTATTGTGGAATCCCAACTTGCAGGTCAGGATCGCATCCGGAGAGAGTTGGAATCACTGCCACAAAGACATCTCCCACACCGCATCTGTGTAATTAATCGCCTTCTAACCGAATACATTATCTACAGGCCAGCTAACCTTTGGAGAGCGCGAATTTTAAGCAAAAAGCAACCACATTCCCTCTAGAAATGATAATCATGAGAATAAATCCCTTTACTTAATGAATGGGGGAAATGGAAATGGGGCGAAATAGTGATTTGATATCCGCAGGGTTTGAATAATACCGGGTTCCTCAGGAGTAGGATTGTTGATTCCGCTTTGAACAAATAGGATGGATTCTAGGACATCAGTGCATATTCCACAGGGAGGACATCTTTCAAACTCTCATCTGCATCACTACAATCACTACAATCACTTGTTGACTTCAGAACCTGATCGCTACTGCCATTCTGTTATCACTCTCTCTTTCTCCTCATCCTGTTCCCTGCTTCCCTCCCCCATCCATCCCTCTCTCCCCCCTTCCCTCCTCCTCCCTTTTGCCCTGCTTCTGTCTTTCCCTCCTCCACATCCCTCCCCCTCTCCACACTCCCTCTCTCCGCTGAGTTGGAGCTGTAACAATGGGATGATGAGACAGAGCTTCAACGTGGTGGTGCTAGTGGGGTGGATTACAGGATCAGGGGGCTTAGTATTCAACCCGCACTATTATGAACCAGCATAGTAGTATTTAATGTAGTTGTTCTACTTATTTTTGTGGTTTTAAATTTGGTTTGAATGAGTACAAAAGTAACCGTGAATCCTAACCGTAACTCTTAGACACATCGGTTATCCCTAGCCATAATGGATAAACCTAACACAAGCCTTAACTCTAGCTAAGGGCTAGCCTTAATCCTAGCTAAGACCTAGCCCCAACATCTGTTAGTTAACTGCAGATTAAGGTGGGGTTGTATCATAAACTGCAGGTACACACCAAAAACCAATCCCCCAAATGTGTATAAATATTTTTTTTGACTTATGTATCCAAATTAATTGTGATAGATATCTATTTTAAACAAAACTATTTTATTGCCACCGATTTATAAAATATAGTCAACCATCTTAAAATATGTTCTGCTGGACAAGTGGGGGAGTGTAGAACAACATTGTCGATATAACTCTTTGTTCAATAGATCATACAGAAATGCTTTCACCACTATGTCTTCATTTTATCATAATAAAATGACACACATGCCTCACATCAAACATCAGCCCTCTTTAATTATCTTAAAATCAACCAGAAGACTGCAATGATGTTGTTGTTTCCCAGCAAACAAGACTGAGTTGTTTTCAATTAGGCGGCAGATTTTGTGCCCTGAGACAGAGAGAGAGACAAAGAGAGAGGGAAAGGAGGAGGGAGAGGGAGAGACAGACAGAGGGAGAGGGAGAGGGAGAGGGAAAGGGGGAGGGAGAGACAGACAGAGAGAGAGGGAGAGGGAAAGGGAGAAGGTGCAAGACAGATGGAGAGGGGGAGACAGAAAGAGGGAGGGAGGGAGAGGTAGACAGCAAGCAAGGAGAAAGAGCGGGGGAGAGAGAGAGAGAAAAAAAAGACACACACACAGACGGATAAAAAGAGGCCGAGAGAGAAATATCGATGGGTGAATTAATCTTCCGAGTGACATCGTCCTCATATCCATGGACAAGAAACCCACTGAGGGATTAAAATCCTCCTGTGATGAGATCATCTGATTGTTCTGGATCTTTCTGTTTGTGTGTCTGAGGCGTGAAGGCTTTGCTCAAACAGTCACGAGGAATTCACCGATCGAGGAGAGAAGGGGAAACTAAAGGAGACAGGGTGCATCATGGGAGCTCCCAATCACACGCCTATGATGGGCTATCTGGTGTGCTTAAGGGGAATCTTAGCAGCCAATTAGCTGAAGACTTGTGGCAGTTCTTGTCTGAGCCTTGATTATACCCCCGACCCGATAGTGATTATGTACACAGGGAGAAGCCAATTCATAAACACAGATGCAAACACATAGACACACATGATTACAAGCAACACACATACATTATGAGCCCTCACACTCTGACCAATCAGAATGAGGGTTGAGCTATTCCCTAACAAGCCCTCTCCTCCTGACCCCCGCGACCTCCGAGGGACCCTGCGATACAAGGAGCCCAGGGCCAGGTTAACCCGTAGCACAGGACCTCTGCCCCGGCCACCCCCACCTCAGGGTGTAGCCCAACCTCCCCCCCTGTCTCCCCCCCTCCTGGTGGACTTCAGGCCAATGTCTCCTCTTCTCTCCCTCGCTCTGTTTCTCCACCCTTCCTATCTCCATGTCGCTCTTGTTGGCCCTCCCCTCCCACTCTTTTTCTGTCTTTCTCTCTTGCTCTGTTTCTCTGAGTCTTTCCTTCACATCGCTCCGACTCTCTCTCTCCCTCCCAGCCGCCCTTTCCCTCTCACCCACTGCATCCTCCCTCCCTCTCTCCCCTCCCTCTCCAGTGTGGTACCAGTAGGTCTCCCGCCACATGCGGTGGAACTAGAAGACCACCTCATGGGGTTTAACTGCTGCAGGGATGCTCTGAGCCACTCACCCGAGCGACTCACCCCCCCCCCCCCCCCCCCCCCAACCCCCTACAAAACAATCACGGGCACACACAAGCAAAGCATGTGAACACGCACACGACACACACACACATGAATATTTCACATTTCACAGACAGACACATAACAATGCAGAACTTTCAGAAATTTGCAAAAGCACTCCACAACCACCCAC
>NC_136951.1:6116592-6139092 GCF_949987615.1 Pollachius pollachius | reverse complement strand
TCTCGATATTACTAGTTGCCTTCATTGGTCATGTCGAGATCAGCCAATCAGAGGCAGAGAAGGGACGGGTCATCCCAGAATGCGCGCAGGAACCCGCCTTGACGAGAGGATGACAGATTGCAATGCCATTTGAGTTTTTAGACCAGAAGGGGGTGATGACATGTCAATTCAAATGCAATAGACTGTTGTTGTAGTTGTTTCGCTGGCACATTGAATGGCCGTTTGCAAATTGCATTGCCATTTTAATAAAGAGACTAAAAAACCACGGCAATATGGAATGCAATTGATTAAGCTTTCATTCAAATCAAAATAATTCGGATTGCACTGCCACTTGGCATATTGAATTGCCAAATGCATAATGCATTTTCAAACGGCGTGATCAAATCGTACATTGAATGGCAAAAATGCATCCCCATTCAAATGCAAAGGCCAAAAATCATCCATACTCCAGTAGTTCGCGGATAGCAAGCTCTAGCATGTCGAGAGCTTACAAAAACACCAACCCCTTTTAAAAAGGACCAAAGAACTGTGTTTTTTCACGCAAAACCAAAAGAGCGATCGTCTTCTAATCAAGGCACCTCTAATTTTACAGGAAGCCGATCCACCCCCACAGCCAGCCTTGACAGTAAAAATGTTGCAAATCAATCACAGGTAGCGGTACGCGAAAGGTCCTGAGAGCCGGCAGAGAGATGGTGTGCCTTTGACAGATCATGCACAGACTTGTCGGTTGTCCTGTGAAACAGAGGGGAGAGGGTCCACGATTTGAAACCTCTTTGTCACGCTCATACTCTCTCCTCAGGAAGAGGAAAAAGCCCAAAAAAGCACAAAGAGTCAATATTTTTTCAGTTACCGGTTGAACTTGCAATGACTCATGGCCCTGCGTTTTAACCTCACGTTTGTGAAACGTGAGGCCATGAAATGCCTGATCACAAACTTTAATTTGAATGGAATTACCTTTTACATGTTTACCTGTCAAAGAAAATAACAAAAGATGATAATAAAATAATATATGTAAAAACATGTATGAATGTATAAATATAGCCTGCGATGGCGGCATTACATAAGAAGAAGCATTACATAAGTAGTACTTTATGTAAGGATATGTTTCTCTACACCAGTTTTTATTAAGTGAAACCATGTTTACACTTTGGATTAGGGTTAGTGCGTAAAAAAAGTAACTATTTCATAGTTATTCACAGGTGTTATTCGCAAGTGAGAGGTGGACTGAGGCTTCATGACTCAAGCTGTGGATAAGTACTTAATTCATCCAGAAAAGAGATGAACAATAGTCACAACAGAAGATCCGAGGGTCAAATGCTCCGAAACTCAGGTTAAAGACAGAAATATTTTGTAAGCCCTGTGAATGTATTTATTTTATAAGGAAGCACAAATTCAAAATTATCTTTTGATTCACTTAACATTGCAACAACGTCAAACTGATAAAGCCCAAAATCGATTCAGAACTGGATGAAACCTTGAGGAACACGTATTTCGTTAACCCCCATAACCTTCACATGCTAACATAATCTGTACAAAAGCCCTCAGATTCTGTGTCTCCTTTCCTCTGACCTTGACCAGCTGACTAGCTGAGGTCCTCCACTCCTGTTCCATTTCCAGTAACATGACAAAACGCATGCTTTCAAGAAAAAACAACAAACACTATTCTTTTATATATATTCGTTCATGTTCATTGCGTTTCTGTATTTTTGGTGTTGACAGTTGACTTCGTGATTAAGAGATCAAGAAAATCTGGAAATCTGGATCTGAACACAGTGTTTAAAAAAGTGTGTTGTCTTCATCAAAGGTTAATACATGTTAGACTATAGTACACACACACACACACACACACACACACACAGAGGAAAAAACAGACCTAGCCAGACTGTACATCCACACCCACACACCCACACACACACACGCACACACAACAACACACACACACAAACACACTCGCCTCACCAGACTGTAGTACACACACACACAAACACACAGCGGAACACAATGGCTTCACCAGACTGTAGTACACACACACACACACACACACCCACACACACGTACACACACACACACACACACACACACACACACACACACACACACACACACAAACAGGAACACACTGGCCTCACCAGACTGTACACACACAGGAACACACTGGCCTCACCAGACTGTACACACAGGAACACACTGGCCTCACCAGACTGTACACACAGGAACACACTGGCCTCACCAGACTGTACACACAGGAACATACTGGCCTCACCAGACTGTAGTACACACAGGAACACACTGGCCTCACCAGACTGTAGTACACACAGGAACACACTGGCCTCACCAGACGGTACACACAGGAACACACTGGCTTCATGGACATCTGTTGGGTTGTCCGTCAACAAGGGGGCTCCACATGCAGAGGAGCCATAAATCATAAAACCAGACGGGGCCCTGGCTGGCGAGGGGCGTCTGGAAGTCGCCCCTGATGACAGGCTGTTTGTGTTGGTGTATTGGATGTGTGTGTGTGTGTGTGTGTGTGTGTGTGTGTGTGTGTGTGTGTGTGTGTGTGTGTGTGTTTGTGTGTAGGAATCGATTGCACTTTACTGCACTGTACATATTTCCATCAAATAAATTAATATGAAATAAATTATATTCATAAATCAAAAGAAATAAATGATTCCTGCTAGTATATCACCTCGTAAGATTGGTATTCATAGCCACAGTCAAAAGTTCTCAGCATCCCATATTTTATATTCTAACAATCGTTAAGTATTCTTAGCACGGAAAATCAGCATTTTGCAAGATTGACCAAACCTTGAATCAATCATGTAATAATCCTCATAATAAAGATTTCTATAGTTTCAATACTTATGACCTATCACAGTGACTTGAATGTAACGCAAACTTAAAACACAACACAGCCAACAAAATCCTCTGTTGTAGTGAATACAGCCTTTTGCATATTGGACATCAACGCTAACACCTTCATCATGCAGTAGGGAGGTCAGAGGTCGACGGCGTACGTACAGTGGGGGTTGCCGGTGGCCAGGCGGCGCTGGTGCAGGGAACACATCCCGCTGAAGCAGGTGCAGCCCTCACCTGGACGACCTCGCTGGGGGGGAGGGGCCAAGGAGCACTGGGGCTTCAGGAACCCTGGGGGCGAGAGACACAGACACAGACCGGCGTTAGACTCAGAGAGAGAGATAGAGGGGGTCGAGTTGAGGAAGAGAGAGAGAGAGAGAGAGAGAGAGAGAGAGAGAGAGAGAGGGTAAAGGAGAAGGAGAGAAAGAGAGAAAGCAAAACAGAGAGAGAAACCGAGAGAGAGCAAGAGAGCGAGATCGAGAACGAGAGAGAAAGTGAGAGAGAGAGAGCGATATTTGCGGACTAGGACAGAGTAGTGGCTAGGGGGGGTTCCAATTCCAGCCTAAAGGTTCTAGGGCAGGATGCCCTGACCCCTACATACTCCTAGCTATCTGAATTAATACGATTAGCTATCTGAATTCAATGGGAGCAATTCCCAACAAAACAGATAAAATCCAAACAATTGTCAGAAACAGTAACAGAAAGAAAGCAAGAATGCAGCAAGCAGGAGAAGCAATGGTGAACATCAGAGACTAGACTGGATCCTCTCGGCGCTGCTCACGCTCTTCGCACAGGCTCACTGCAGACGTAGGAGGTGCTGTCTGCTAAGGCAGTGTGCTTCAGCAGAGGAACGACCTCTCAGCATCAGACGTCGACATGCCCTGGCCCTGCCCTTGCCTTCCCCGCAATCCTCATCTGCCAATGCCCACCGCAGCTCCCGAAGGCTGCTGAAGGCTGAGGCGTAGCCAGTCCAGCTGTTTGTTTGACAACGCCAGGAGATTCCCAGCATGTATCCATCATCTTCCTCTCCCTGCCCGTCTTACTCATGCGCACAATCCCTCACAATCTCAGCGATCCCTGCTTCCAACAGGTTCACCTTGAAGTAAACTGAGAGCGGGACGCAATCGTCCTTTTGGGATGCAATCATCCAATATCCGGATGCATATTGACAGCGACCAGAGACTGTTATTCTTCATGTGTTATCGATGACCAATAGCAGGCAGCAGTGCATTTGGGGGCATGTGGGTAAAGTTTGATCATTTTTACTGAGCACCCTTCTCTCGCACTGCGGGTGACGGAAGCCTGATAAAGCGCTTTTATCAGGCTTTATCAGGCACTTTTGTGTATGTTGTACGTCCTGGCACTTAATGTGCATACTTAAAATAGTCCTGGCACTTAAAATAGTTGTAAATAGTAAGTAGTAAATAGTAGTAAATAATAGTTGTGCAGCATCTTATCCTAGCTATCTTTGTTGAACACAGGGAACGGGTTAATCTAGCGAATATTGGTGCCTGGCACTTGGTTCTATGAACATCCTTACTGTGCAGTCTGCGATAAATTGTTTCTCCTTCTTCTGACAAGTGTACTTGTAAGTCGCTTTGGATAAAAGCGTCATCAGCATCAACGGCCTTAACCGTCCTAAAGACCATAACCTCTCTTCTAGTGGGACCAGGCCTGATCCTCATCTGATCCCCCCCCCCCCCCCCCCCCGAAGGCCTGCCTGGGATTGCGTCTACAGAGAGGGGCTGGGCTGGAGGACGAAGACGGCAGATACATGTGTGTGGCTCTCATCTCCATATAGATGTCCTGGGGGACAGGGGGTGGGTGTGTACGAAGAGCGTCTCCCTGTCTGTCTTGGGGGGGTACAGGGCTGGAAGGGGATCAGAAAAATCAGGCTCAATAGGGAAGTCATTATCTGATACAATGGCGGGACTGATGGCAGCGTGACGCCACATTCAACACGGTCATTACTGCTGTCTCTGTCGCGCAGACGGATATAATGCGGACCAGTGTTATCGGAAATTTTTCTGTTATGTTTTTGTTGTTTGTTTTTCATACCTTTCATGGTTAAAATAGAGCACATGTATCGCATCAGGATGAAAGTGAGTATACTTCTGTGTTTTGGGACTGAAACACACACAACGTGCATGGATACATTCTGTGCAGCAGCTGACCCCTGACCCCAGTGGCGATCTATACGGCTAAATCGCCGCTTGTCCTCTTCGAATGGAAATGAAAGGGGGCATCTGAGTCCATCCCTGTGATTATGGACACGCGAGCGACGGAAAGACGGGAGGCTGCTCTTTTCCTGGGCTCGCGTAGAGAGAGAGAGAGAGAGAGAGAGAGAGAGAGAGAGAGAGCGGGGATTCGAGATTTGGCAAGGTCTTTTATCGAGTGGCCAGCTCAAGCGTACCTCATTGGCGAAGCCTTCCCTGTGCTGAGTACGCGCAAGGACCTTTTGGCTATCGGAGTAAACATAGGAATAAGGAGCGGAAACGTACAATGTGGCCCGTGTTTTGAGAGACCAATATATATACTTGCCTTTTATTTCCACCATGAAAAAGCAGCCGCCACTGCAGATGAGCTCAGAGAATGACATTTAAAACAGAGGCAGAGGGATATTGAATTAGTTCCCCATGATAAGCTGTCTGGGGCTCTGGAGCGCTGCGCTCACAAGGCCGTGTGTATGTGTGTGTGTGTGTCTGTACGTGTGCGTGTGTGCGAGCGCACGTGTGTTTGCGTGCATGCACGAGCGTTCGCTGCCGGCATGCGTGTGTGAGTGTGTTTGCGTGCATGCATCAGCGAGCGTGTGCGAACGCCCGCCTGCCTGCGTGAGTGTGTATGTGTGTGGCACAGATCCTAGCATGTGGAAATAAACGTGTGTGTACAACCCATTTGCCCGCCGTACCAGTGGAGACGAGATGCGTCTGGTCTGCCTTTAAATCTGTTGCTCAACTCTTTGATTGGCGTGATGGATGATTCAGCGTACGGACCGAGTCAGAGCAAGTCTGGGCCAGTGGGAGCGAGCGCAGACACTCTGAGATCACGCCAAAAAGCCATGGATGACTTCAACAAGCCTCCTCTTTCTGTTGCTGTACGGAGCAGGAAAACAAAGGCGTTTCCCGGCTTTTACTTGAAACTTCTCTGGCCGGCGACGTTAAACCAACAACTGTGAAATGAACATGTGCCACCAAACTATGGCATTATATATTATTGACTTCATCAACTATCAGTGTAACCTTTCATGATTACCGCAACCGCCTCCATGTACACATTTGAGCAACGCCTCCAACACGATTACACAGCTCTTTAACAATATTCAGCCTTTAATGGGAGATTTGCACGGGGCATCCCACACAATCATAAACCTCTCATAACAATTTATGGTTGATTATTCCTGCGGTTTCAGCCAATGAAGAACGAATCTCATTCAGACTCTGAAACGTGCGCGCTCCGTCATGATGAACTTTCCCATCTTGACCAAGCTAAAATTTTCTTTGGGCACAAGGCAAATTCCTGCCCGAATTAAAAGGTCAAAGGGCGCACAGTGACACACGCCACAGCGCTCCGAGCGTTGTCACCAGACGTTAGCGCGTTAGCATGTGAGCTTCCAGCTCCCAGTCAACTGAGACTTTTTTCCCCCCCAAATTCTGGGCTAAGCCGAAAGGACAGACAGGGGCCTGAAAAATCCCCTGACTGTGAGTGGTCCACTGGAAGAACGTTCCCACGGAATGCGATTCCCTCTCAGCACTGTTCCCCGAGCACTAAGATCCACACCTGGAACCAGACCCCAGAAGCGTGGGAGATGGAGAGGACTGGGTCAATAGGATGATGCCAAGTTATATTAAGGACTGAATGACTTGGCCTTGGGTTCTGCTTGGTTTGTTTTTGTGTTTCTGTCCACTTGGCACCTATTCCAGTCCCTGGAAGGGAATCCATCTTCGGCCTTCCTTGTCATGGTTTCCTCCATCTGGGTGATGGGAATATCCCCTTGTCCTTCCGAGAGATTTAGGGTTGTGAATGTGGCCTGTGTAGCCATTTAAGACTGGGTCTTTGAATAAAGTCTATTCATGTCAAATTGACTTGGTTCTTGGAGAATTTCTACTCTTCTTCATAGTGTAGGTCCTATCACATGTATTGATCATTTTCTTTTATGTATAAATAGGTCGCAAGCATTCCCCCCCCCCCCACACACACACACACACACACAAAAGTAACCAACTAATTTCCGAACCTTGACCTCGACCTTGAACGAAACAACATTGAAGGGGAATGGAATGAGATGTAATGAAGCGCTGGGCAGAGCTGCAAGGAATCCCCCGGCAAGTCAAGTCACGACAAGGCTTGCAGGGGTTTCCCTTCAAAAGAGCCACGCTTAATGACTCGGCTGCCGCAAAGTCCTGTGGAATAATTGTACATTTGAAACGTATTTGCTTCACCCCCCACCCCTCTCAACCCCCCCACCCTCCTCTCTCTCTGCTTGCTGGACAGCTTCCATCCATTTCAACGGTGGGAAGGGATAGAGGGGGGGGGGGGGGGGGGGGTACCTTGAAGTAAATGTCCTGGGTACCTTGAAGTAAATGATGAAAGCCATGCACGGCAGATGCTCCGGCATGTAACGTGCCTACCCCCGCCCGTCCCCTCCCCCCCCCCCCCCCCGGCCATGTGCAGGGAAGGGGGGGGGCGGGGGGGTGTACGCATGTTGGGTCATTAAAAAGGTTCTCTATCACATGGTGTTCGTATTTGTCTTAGCCCCCTAGTATGCATACAGTACCAGGCTCCTGATTACCAACCATGTTTGATCTCCATTTCTTCTCTTTCTTCCTACCCCCTTTCACTTCCGGAGGGAGAGGGTGGGAGGGAGAGATATGCGTAGAGCAGGAGGGAGAGAGGGATGGGAAGAGAGGGAAAGAAACGTTATAGGGGGAGACAGCAAGAGTTGGGGGGACGAAAGAGAGGGAGGGAGAAAGCAAGGGAAAAAAAGACGGAAAGGGAAAGAGAGAAGGACAGAAACGTAGAGGGAGCGAGGCAGAGAGAGGGAGAGAGGGAATAATCAGAGCAATGTAAACAGGGTGGGGGTCCCCTCGTTAAATATAGGTCACTAACGCTAATGAAACCGTAGAGTTTAAAGCGCTGGCTAATGAAACAGAGCTCAGGCCATGGAGCGCGAGCAGAAAAAAAGGCTCTCTTTGTACGAACAGGAACCCACTGGAAGAACGTCTTAATGAGCTAAAGGTGTGTGGCTGTATAGCCTCGCCGTTGGATTCAAAAGGTTGTATAGTATACACGCCATTAGGCAGAATACATTTGGAAGATAGCGTCTTACAGCGCTATTATGAGTATACACATCATTGATCGTGATGTGACTCTCAAAGATAATCCAAAAGTGTAGTAAAAGTTTGTAAAGTAATTCTTTTTTTGACAAAGACATCAAGTGCTCAACTCTCGAATCAAGAAGAAACCTTGTGAAATGTTGGACATTTTATGGAATACAGCAGTGTGAATTAGCCATCGAACGGGACATTGTTTGCAGTATACTCGTAACCATGGCGACCAAGGTCGAGGTCAGAGTTCCTGTGTAGGGCCTTGATGCATTTGCCAGGCGTAGTAAAACCTCTGTTACCACGGCGACCATTGTGAAAGTGAAACACATCTCGCATTTTAGTTGTCAGCAGAGGCCCTGTCATGCCTAGCTGGATTTGGATGAGCTTTAATGCGCTCACCGCTCCTTTTCATTTCACCAACTGAGCTTTTCTTGAAACACCCTGTGTGGTTTTATTTATTTACAGGTACCATTCCTTTGAAAATATCTTTATGTCTCTCCTCTACGCCTCTCCCTCTTTGTACTTATGTTGCCGTGACACCTGCATTTACCCTCTGGGATCCATCAACAACATCTGATTCCCCTCAACATTAACATTCAGTCACCAAGCAAGTTATTTTATCCAAAGTCACTTACAGGTGAGTTTGGGGCTTTGGATAAAGTAACTATTTTTCCAAAGAGTTACTTGAGTGAGTAACTCTTGTTTCATGTGGTCTTAGCTAGTAGTTTACAGTGTGTTTATTTTGATAAACACAGCATGTGTCTTCACTTACCTATAGTTTACTTTACTAATTTATCATAGATTTTCCTACATTACATCATGTACATTTTCTATTCATCTATATTTCACAATGTAATATTTTAACGTCTTACTGTATTTTTATGTTGATATTTTTGGCTCATTTCATGTCTATTTACTTTATGACCAATATGGTTTTATCTTTGAGCAGAGCACCTTTGACAGTCACAATTTTCCGCTGGCATCGGTAAAGCGTTCTCTAAAAGAACCGGGATGAATAAAATATAACGTTGTCCTCCACATCATGCAGCTGTCCCTTTAAGAAGCACGCTGAGAGATGTGTTTTGCTTTCAACTGAAGAGCGCTCCACACAAACTTCCAATAACATCAGCTGCGGATGACACCCGGGTGGTAATTGCGATGGTTGCCATCGTGGAGGCTCTTATTAAAAGCATGTCAGCTATCTGCGAAGGGCCAGAAGATTGGACCTCCATCAGACCTCAGCCTCGTCCTGTCAGAGATTACCTCTCATCAGGGTATTCTTCTCCTTATCCCGGGGGGGTCATGACCTCTGTTTGAGGCTTGTCATGGACGTGGAACACGTCCAACAGGATCTGGGCGTGTGTACGCTATATACGCACACTCAGCGGATTTGTTTTCCCCTCCCAGACATTAACAAATTCCCTCCTGAGAAGGAGAATATTTTCAATGTGCCCCCAAGCCCCTACCTTCCCTCCACTAAGGCAGCGGCGGCAGGGAGGATAAAAGTGCATACCAAGCGAATAAAGAAGAAGAAAAAAATATATACCAAAAATAATGCATGGATATATGTATAGGTCGGAAGGTCCTGGGTTCAAACCCCGGTGTCCGCAGTCTAACATGTCAACACCCTTGAGCAAGATGTCCTTAAACTGACCGGCTTATTGGCTTTCTAAAAGGAATAATAGAATTATGAGTTGTTTTGTAAATGATTACCGAGTTAAGACATACGACATGAAAACAGACGGACCGAAACACAGACACACAGGCAGACGGACACAGAGGGACAAAACAACCCCCCTTCACGGACATCAAGACTCTCAACAATAGAAACACTACACTGGTCTGATATTCCACTCTGCCCCTTCTCTATTAGACCCCTCCACTGGGTGCCTTCAGGCCAATCAGGAGCCAGGAAGTGAGCGGCCACAGCCATCCAATGGGGAGGGAGGAGAGGTCAGGCACAGCGTGCGGGCCCAATAGGTCCTGGGGCATCGGGGTGACCCGGGAGGCTGGAGGGGGGGTATTGACTTTCACAGGGTTTACCAGCCTCCGTGGTGCCCTAACTATTTCATAAGGTATTCTGTGTCGGAAAAATAAGCAAGCCACAATCCCTCCCTAAAAACACTTGGATGAGTTCACAGACTTTTCCCAAATATCCAAAAGTGCCGAGGGCTTGAGTACATTTCCGTCATGGCTCCGGGGCCGTCGTCTCACTACTTTTCCATGATTTGCCCTTGACTTGGATAAGTCTATGGATTAGTCCGATCCAATGGAAAGTAAGGCCATATATTTTAAATAGAACAAAACAGACGCCTATTGTGGCTTCGGATGGAAACAGTATTCAGAAACCAGACCTTCAGTGCTACAGTGCAGTGTTGTGTGTATATACATGTTCTCTCAAAATCATTATTTACCCCTTTTGCTCTCTTTTTTATTCTAATTGCTGTCCTGTATCTGTACTTATGTGACACACTTAGTTAATCTTACTGTTATCTGATCTTACAACACATTCCTCGTTCAGCTACATCTTATGATATATTGACAAACTAATCGTTTCAATTGCCCAACCTCCCTCCCCCCCTTAAATCCTTTAAGTCAAACACCAACCGTTGCCGGCAGTAAAGAAAAGTTTAACGGGACAGTTTTATTGAAAGACTTATTAAGCCACTGTGCTTTGTGAGGGCTGCACTGAGCTGCTTTTGAAATGATCCAACAGTACACCTCTCTGCCCCGGCTCATTCACACCAAATACCATTCTTCCCCGACTCAGATTCAGTGTGAAAACACACACATACACACGCATGGGCTCTTGGTAACGCGAGTGGCCCTATTGTGCATAGTGATTTCAACTGTATACGATGACACACTTTTTGCAAAACAGCCACTGGTGGTTGGTGTATAAAGAAGGAATTGCGCTCATAGACGTTCATAGCTTTCAATACGTGCATTTGAGAGATTGTCCCATCTTCTGCTCATACCTTCGTTCAGCTCTGGCCAATATTTGTATTTTTTATGTTTAACATCCTAAACAAAGCATGTGTGCCCTGAAGCTCAGTAACCTCTTGCTGTCTCTGTAGGCACTCTTTTAAAACTTCACATAACTATCAAAGCATCTTCCGGTCACACCGTGGCACCAGAGTCCACTCTCAGTGGATTCCTGCTGTTGAACAAAGCCCTGGATGGTCTAATGCCCTCACAGCCTATGCCCAATAGAGAGGCAGAGGCTTCTCAGATTCAGCTCCTCCACACACGACTGCAAGCCACACAAGGTCCCATAAACTGCTGTCTAACGCATGGGTTTTCAAATGGTGTGACACGACCAAGAAGCGGGTTCTCAGCAGGGGACCCCAGTGCATCGTGGGATGTCACAGCAAGAGACCTTGGAAACACTTGCAACCTCTTCCTGTGAAAAGTCTACTGTCTATACTCACTTTGCGAAGCTCTGCCCATCCACACTGAAACAAGCGGAAGACAAAAACCTTACATCACTTTATCCAGCTGTGTGGTCCGTTGCTACGTGGCAATTATCAGTCGTCGTGTTCATATATAATTGCGCTTTGTCCCTCCACGCAGCTGCACGAGGCTGGCATTCACGTACTCATCCGTCGAACACGCAAGCTTATTGTGCAGGGAAGGCTAAGAAAACTAGATCAGTTGACGCGTTTATCTGGTGAAACTCGGTACAAGGCCCTCGGCTCCCCTCCACCCACCGTGGGGCACGAGCGAGTGGGTGGGTCTGAGATCACAACCAGAGCAACAGCTCCTTGTGTGATCCTCCATGGCCCTTTGTCCCGCTTCTTGTGAAGCCCTTAACTCAAAAGGGAGAGCGCTTGGTGAATGGACCCAGACGGGGCAGAGGGGTGGGGCGGGGGGTCTAGAACAGAGACAGAGGAGCTTAAAGAGTGTGCTAAACGAGGTTAGAGCGGGGAGGAAGGAGAGGAGACTGGAGGGCGGGACCGACACGGCGTCAGGGCACTTCTCTGGGGGGCAAACGGCGCAGCAGTCGGCGTCCTTGGGCAAACCATGTTAATGTAATTTGTGCGGCGGGGGCGTCGCAGAGCTCTGAGACAGACCGCTGAGCGGGTACGAGACGGGCCTGTTGTTGTTGACCAGGGACCGAAGACACAGGGAGGCATTTAGAAAGTCGCTGCTATCCCACCATGGATCTCCAACAGGAGCTGTTCACATGACAAGAGCCCCTACCCATGATTCAACTGCCCGCTGGCACACTGCCTACGTTTCACAACTGCATTGTGAAACGTCGACACTGAAAGGGGACGGAGGAGGGAGAGAGAGGGAGGGTTGGGGACGGATCTTGGGAAACACCGCCGATATGGGTGGGATTAGCGCCCATATGCACGGCCCGGGGCTGTTATGAGAGCAGGCTATGTTTAGCCCTGATGATATCGGTTACCCGTTGATGCGCCTCTACTGCGATTAGGGTCGGGGCTTTGTGATGACGGACCGTATTAGACTCCTGTGTTGTACAGCACTGGACGTGCTCACGCCAAACGCTTCTGGGTTAGACCCAGCCCCCCCCCCCCTATATCCACAGGCTACCTGTAGGCATCCATGAGCAAAAAAGCCTGAATAGTACAGGAGAACAAGCAACTGTCTCGGTTTGCTTATTTTGAAAAAAGGTTTGGTTTTTCATAATAAATGCTTGGTTTTCTTACATTGAGATCACTTTTAAAGTTGAATGCAGAAATGTGGAGCTGATCAAAGGAAGAATGTAGGAGTGGGGGTCAGGAGCTCTGTTGACCTATGACCTATGCCTCACATTGTCCGCCCAGAGGCTAGGTTCCAAGGCACACTTCCTGCCAGCTTGCTAAATTAACCCACACACGCACACTTAAAAACCTTCCCCTATGGAAGAGAGATCCTCGCTCCATACGTTAGGCCCCTGCAGCAATTAACGTCCAGCCCGTTTGGAGATTACGCCCAAACACACACAGCGGTGAAGATTGGAGGGTGGGCGCTCCCTCTCACGTCCTCTGTATAAGCAGGGTGTGCTCACGATGCCTGAACCAACAGCCATGTTGGATCCATACCCCTGGTTGCCTGAAGACCTGTCATCATCTGGCCAGGTCTGTATTTCCTAGCCTATCGTCTCCTAAGCCCTCCAAGTGACCTATGAGGTTCATTCTGAATTAATGACCTACGATCAAGATACTGCAGTATATTTAGAGCTAGATAGTATAACTATAGCCCTGGGTTTCCGCAGAAATTCCCCTCTGGAAATTCTTATCTTACAAATCTCATCTCACAAACTAGCATCATAGCGACGGCTGCTGTAAACTACATGCATATCATATCATACATCAAAGACAAGGTTTCTTTTACCAGTGGGGGGTTATCTTCATCTTTTTGTGTTGAAATATCTGTCTTTTTTTTGAATCAGCATGTATTATATATAATATTTCAATACAAGTAGCCGCTGGTCATATTTCTCATCAGCCGGACCTCAGAGAGGAGTGAGGCAGACTTCAACACAGGCAAACATCACTTTGGTTTCAATCTGCCCAGTGCAGTGTTGAATGCACACACTGTGGACATATCCCAAATACATTTTCAATGAAACGCATTAGGGTTCATCTCAAGCTGGTTGGCGCGGTTGTACACTAAGGAAGAAGGAATATTGATTAAAAATAATTATTTCATGAACATGTGTTGATGAGTTCCCATGATCTAATCTAAATATCGAGATAGCACACATTTCTATCGAGCTCAGTTGGCTCACCCTCACTTGGAAGATTTAACACAAGATTGTTAAATTAAAAATCAAATGGGATGGCATGTATATATACATTTCTATATGGATGTGTGACATTCCCTATGCTTATTGTAATGATACATTCTACAGCCCTGTGTCAGGACACCAATATATATATATATATATATATAAACACATATATATGAAACCTAATCGAAGCTATCTTTGTGTTGTACGTCCAGCATGCTATTGGCATGTATTCATGAACATTGCTTATTAATGTTGCTAATACCTCTTCTCGGAGGCAGCGGTCCAGCCATGTCATAGCAGAACTCCTGGAGGACGACAGCGAAGCAACCGCTCGCTGTTTCATTACAGAGATATTCAACCAAACTCATTTGCGCGATTGGATCAAGCTTTCAATAAATGTATTTCTACAATTGCCAAATACTCAGAGTTGATTTAACTTTTACAGACCCTTTTTTGCAAGTCAAGTTCTGCTGGCCGAGTTTGTATTCGCTGTTAAAAGCCAATTACACGCATGTAGAGAAACCCACCTCCGGCAGCGTGATTGGCCGAAACAAATATGAAGCAAAAGAAAGTGAAACACCCCCGTTCAACCCGGTTTGAGCTTGTCTTCCATCAGACTTTAGATAAGAATCTAAAGTCTGATTTCAGGGACTACTGAAGAAGTATACTAGAGTTGATGGATGGATGGCTCCTCCACGTCTACAAAAACACAGTGTCTGTTCCGGAGACGAGGCTAACCTCGGCTCACTCCTTATGGGGATGATGAACACGATGGCTTTCACCTCTGGGTGCACCCCAGCTGCCTGCTCCAACCCCTGTCCCCACAACCCCTCCAGTCTACAAGAACGCACCGATATTAGGGAGGGATGGGTGGAGGGAGGTTAGATGGATCGATTAATGGGTTGATAGAGGATGAAGCGATGGGTGGGTGGATGGAGGAAGGATGTGTAGAGGGATGGATGACAATGATAGACTGATGGATGGCTTTATGAAGGGTGGATGGGTGGATAGAAGGAAATATGAGTGGATCTATGGATATCTGCATGGGAGAGTGGGTGGATGGGGGGGTGGACATATTGGTGGGTAGATGCATGGATGGGTGGAAATGGAAGTAACAAGGGAGGGGGAGTAAGGATCGTGACAGTGCTCTGGGTGCAAACAAGACTGAAAGGTTAAATTACATGTATCCCAGATGCATATCAAGAACATATCAGAGATTTGACCCGGAATATCAGAGAGAGAAAATGAGGGAGAGAGATATATGCATGGAAGCAAGAGTCAGATGGAGAGAAGTAGAAAGAGAAAGGGATATGCAGGTGAGTGAGAGAAAGGGGAGCGAGAGTGAGGGGGATGAGAGAGAGTGAGAGAGAGTGAGAGAGAGGGGGGGGCGAGGGAGAGAGAGAGAGAGAGAGAGAGAGAGAGAGAGAGAGAGAGAGAGAGAGAGAGAGAGAGAGAAAGAGAGAGGAGAGAGAGAGAGAGAGAGAGAGAGAGAGTAAAGTAGGTCAAGTCACATGACAGGGATTGGACGGCATGCAGGATTAACCATCCTTCAGCATGTGGTCATTTACACAACAAATGTAGATTTCATTTGATGAATTATCTTTGTCTGTTTGGGAGGGGCCGAAGGACGGCACTCGGTACGTCACGCACGATGTCACGCTTCTAACTGGCAGCCAATAGGAACGCACTGTGTTGCTGCTGTCAGCCAATAGGACTGGCGTACACCAAAACAATTGAGAGGTGTCCTTCGAGACAGGAGATGGAATGAAACATCGGTTATCTATCCAATATATATATATATATATATATATATATATATATATATATATATATATATATATACACACACACACAGGTATGTGTAATTTATATTTTTTTAATGATCGTTCCATGTACATAATAAAAAAGGAAGGCCAGCATTTTCCCACCGTGAGTACGATTATGAGTACGAGTTGTGTTTGCGAGAAATGAATTTAATGTGTACAATATCTTTTCCACGTTTCTATCACTATTTCGGTTTTAACATAAAGGGTGTACCACCGAGACCGTCGATATACAGCAGAAAGGTGTTGAGGTTGTGAACAGACATCTCTGTGGGCATCCCACCAGAGAGCCTTTATAAAGCCCTTCTGATGGGACTTGTGAGCTCAGTACCACATTTGGGACCAGCGTGCGTACCTAATGCAAGGTGACAAACTGTGATGTGCAAAATGCCACGGGTACCCTGCCACATAGACACAAACACAAACACACACACATGAACGCACAACGCACACACAAGCACGCACGCACACACACCCACATACACGCACACACGTATGCAAGCACGTACACACACACACAAACACACACCTGCTACTAATATCTTCACAAAGCTCTACTAATCTTCTAGTATAACATGTGAAAGAAGTCCTTCCAATCGATTAATATTCCATTTATTTACCCTCCTAATTGAATTAACGTGTCCTATCAGATAACTCCCTAAACTGATGTCAGCCAAACGATTGGTTGTATTGTCAGCGATGACCTTAAGCAACATGTGGGAGGACAACACTCTCCCCTGATCCCGGGCGATAGAGCCATGATGTCTGCCCTAGTGTGGTACTGTAGACCAGAACTATAGTTGGACAAGCTAAGATCCATGAGGTCTACATTAGTGTGGTACTTTAGACCAGAACTATATTTATAGAAGCTTAGATCCAAGATGTCTGCCCTGCTGTGGTACTGTAGACAAAATTATAGTAAGACAGGCTTAGATCGAAGATGTCTGCCATGGTGTGGTAGAACTATAGCTTAGAGAAACAATATCTGTGGTAAAGTGTAGGGCACACCAGAATTTGAACATTTTAGGTAGAAAATAGTAGGTAGAAAATAGTAAGGCTAGCAGTAGAGATAAGAGATTTAGGAGATAAACAGTAAGTCTCTCATTGCCTGAGGCAATTACATTTCTCCTAAAACAAAACGGCACAAAAGGCTGATATAATATAAGCCGATATGTTGTAATGTCCCTTAATCTATAAGAAACAAGAGGGAACATGAGAGATTAGGGCTTTTTTTATTGGAGCGTCCGGAGTTGATTCCCCGCGACACCGCAAAACTCGGTCGGTTCACTTTTTCGGGGGAAGACGTGACATTCCTTCTGTAAATCAACAGGTTGTGTACCTCTTATTTACATGAAACGTCGTCGATGACATCACCAGCTGCTACCAGCAGGGTCATCAGCGAATGAGCCGCAACGACGCGACTCCAAAAACACGCATCCTGCCTTAGGGCAGAGTTTGAAGAGGGAAGTAAAGAACCCCTCTTTATCTCAAATAACAAATTCTGACCAAGAAGGACAGACTGCCAGATTGCCTTAGACCAGTCAAGTGATGAGCCCCCTCGCATGGAAAATAAATAAACACAGTCACGCAGACAGCGGAAGAGCAAGGTCAATTTGCACAGTAGGAAACAAACAAACACACACACACACACACACCATGTGGCCCAGTCATGGGAGACATTGGGTATGAGACAGCAGAGTACATCACAGGAAGAGAGGAAGAGAGAGGAGCGAGAGAGAGCACAAGATAGAGATAGTGAGACAGAGTGAGACGGAGAGAGAGGGATGGGGACAACAGAGAGAGAGAGAGAGAACGAGAGAGAGACAGAGAGAGTTTGTAAGTGTGTGTGTGTGTCTGTGTGTGTGCCATTACTGTGCCATTACTGTGGGCCTTTGAAAAAAAGTGTGAGAGGAATGGAGTGTGAGAGGGATGAAGACAACAGATAGATAGAGAGAGAGAGAGAGAGAAAGAGAGAGAGAGAGAGAGACAGAGACAGAGACAGAGAGAGAACGAGTGCAAGATATTACTGTGGGAAAAAATAAAAAAAAGTAACAAACACAGACACTAGTGGTTCTTGCTGTTCATATTTGTCCATAAGAACACAAACACACACACAAAGACCTAAAACCACCTAGCATCCTGCGTGTCCCGGTAAACAGGGGCTCAGTGTACAAGGGAGGTGGCCGGACCCGGCTGGGATGGGACATGATGTTCTGACATACAAGCCCATCCGTTGCATTGGACTCAAAATGGTCAATGGTCTGTTTTCCAGGAGCACACAAGTTGCGGTTCATCTACTCATCCATCAGCGGCGAAAGTTTTGATGATAAGAAAAAAAACCTCACTATCTCTGTTCTCCTTTACCTCTCTCTCCCTCTCCCTCTCCCCCTCTCTCTCCCTCTCCCTCTCACCCTCTCCCTCCCTCTCCCCCTCCCTCTCCCTCTCCCCCTCTCTCTCCCTCTCCCTCTCCCCCTCCCTCTCCCTCTCCCTCCCTCCCTCCCTTTCTGGGGGTTGGTGCATCAGTGGGCCCATCAGAGGCCAGCCCTCTTTCCATCAGTCACCACATTATCAAGCACCTCGACTCTCCTCCCTCTCCTCTCCTCCACCCCCACCGCCTCTCCCCTCCTCACCGCCTCTCCCCTCCTCACCTCCCTCTCCTCCTCACCTCCCTCTCCTCCTCACCTCCCTCCTCCTCACCTCCCTCCTGTCCCCTCCTCACCTCCCTCTCCTCCTCACCTCCCTCCTGTCCCCTCCTCACCTCCCTCTCCTCCTCACCTCCCTCCTCTGCTCTCTCTACTCCTCTCCAGCAGCTGGTTCCCCTGTAGGCTACCTGCCTGTCAGTGTAACACACACACACACACACACACACACACACACACACACACACACACACACACAGCCCCTCTTCTCCCCTGGTAGGACAGAAAGACCTCTCTCCCTCTACTTGTAGACTCCTAATGAGTGATGATGAGCGCCAACGTGTGGACACCACCGGGGGGGGGGTGGGGGAGGGGGGGGAGGGGGAGGAGGGGAGGGCGAGGGGAGGGGGGGGGGGAGGGAGGGGTAGGGGGAGGGGGAGGGCGGGGATTCTAAGGGATGGCACCGCGGAGAAGAGCGCACAAAAGGCGCTCGCGGCGCATAGCTAATGAACAAAGCCTGGAGGTCTTAGCACTGAGGGGGGGGGAGGGGAGAGCGAGAGAGAGAGAGTGAGAGAGAGAGGAGAGAGAGAGCGCGTGTGGTGACTGAGAGAGAGAGAGAGAGAGAGAGAGAGAGAGAGAGAGAGAGAGAGAGAGAGAGAGAGAGAGAGAGAGAGAGAGAGAGAGAGAGAGAGAGAGAGAGAGAGAGAGAGAGAGAGAGAGAGCGCGCGTGACTGAGAGAGAGAGAGAGAGAGAGAAAGAGAGAGAGAGAGAGAGAGAGAGAGAGCGAGAGACATATCAGAGTTGTTTATTTGATCGCTGGGACCGCTATTCTTTTTTTTGTTCCCCTTTAGAGACCCTTCACACTTCAAAAGAGAGAGAGAAGCGAGAGAGCATGGAGAGAGAGACATAGAGAAAGAGAGAGTGACAGACAGAGGGTGCACCCTCGCATTCACGCCTCTATCCATTTCAATGACTCCAAACTGATCATACAACCAGAACGAGGTATGATAATTGTGCATAAGAACTTCTCCAATGACCTCTCACACATTTCTCTGTAGAATATAATATAATCAACAGCTACATGAAACATGTTTATTCCTGTTAAAATAGCTTTGTAACAAAGCATTACGAAATACAAACAGTAAACACAATACTAACACAATAAGACAACAAAGAGTAAATTTCAGTGCAAACATATATTAAAATCAGACGGAGTACATGTATTCTAGGGGGGAACGGTTCACAAAACTCGAGGTCAGGTCCGTTCAACGAGATGGTACCACGGTTCAGTCGGTACGGTTCGGTACATCGACAAAAGAGATGCCTACAACTGTTTAATTAGTCGATGATCCATGTATTTATTATGACGGTAAACAACACGGCCAGCTTGGCCCTCAACAGCCCATGGACACATAAACAAAACAGCAGTGCCAACATCAAATATTCCTTTAAACACAACGGCAACAGAGTATGCATTAGCAGCTTACGGCCAAATCACGTCCCACTGCAGTGCCTTAAGAAAAACGGGACCACTTGAAACGATTAGTCTATCAACGGGAAATCAAAGGGTGACTGGTCTTTTGGTCTCACAGTCTGCCGTAATAAAATGAGCAATAAGGTTGGACCTTCTGCTGCAGACTGCAGACGCCCAACAGTCTTTAGTTAGTGTACAAGAAGACTTAAGAGGCGTTTGGACACCAAGTGAGATCCACTCCATTGTTTTTCCTCTTGAAAACTCAAAGTCGCCGCACCATTAGGTCAGGATGGCCTTGTTTCCGATCCCGCGGAGGTTTGCTGCGGAGGGGTCTCACATCCGAGTTAACAATTGTTTGCCACTCGCCTTGCTGGAGAACACTGAACACAACCAGGCGACGCGCACGTGTGATCGACTGCGTATCAGCAGAACCTGACTGGACCTCAGAGTCCGTGAGCATCACTTAACTTCCTGTGCATGATTTCCCCTCATTAATTCCAGTACATAGGCTACGCCATTGGTTTGTGTCTTTACATGAAACCTTTTTGTCCAGATGAAAACCTCTATTTGTTCTTTTTGGATTGATGTGTGGTTGGGTTGGCCGTGCGTCCCGGTCAGTGCACTGCAGACTCCCTACCGTTTGTTTCGACACAGATACACGTACCGTTTCACCCATGATATATTCTTGAGGCCTGGGGAGAATTTTCCTGGTCTAAATCATAACCCAATCCAATGACCAACCACAAACACGTCCCAGCGGTGCCCTAACCGCACAACTAAAAACAAAGAGATTATTTTTTATGCCTTCAATTAAAACCAAAAAAGCCACCACAGGCTATGGGCGAAAACTTTTTTACGACTCATTTTCTCTCGTATTTTTCTGTATTTTTATTGGGTCCTGGTCTGACCTGCAGGTTCGATCCCCCAGCTGGACGCCCCACTCACTTCTACAGTGTTTAATTACCCCTAAGGGGGGAGGGTTGGTCACATGGGTCCAGTTTTGTCCCCCTATAAAGTGAGTGAAGGCCAGGGTTACTACAGGCCACGCCCCTTCGTTTACACGCCGAGGGGGGGAGTGGCCAAGCGAATCCATCGCACTGAATGAAAAAGTTAAAAGGAACAAAAAATCAAAAGGAGGGGACCCTTCAATTCCAGGGAATTTTTCCAGATGTTGCAGAAATATTCTCACTCCGACTGGTCCAGATGTGCTCACACTAACTACGGGCGTTGCTTTTTTTCTTCCTCACCATGCCTTTGCTCTGCGTTTCAAGGACTTGTCGTTTTTTCTTTCCCCTCTCTTTCTGCTCTCCCTTTTACCCAATCACTCCTTCTCTCCCTCTCTCCCTCCCTCCTCTCCTCTCCTCTCTCCCCTCCTCTCTCTCCCCCCTGGAAACGGAGTTCCCTGACAGCAGCTTTTAACTGCCGGCTTTTATGGGCCCGGGGGTACCTTAGTATTCACCACAAGACCCGCTAATAAACATACCGCTCATTCTCTAAAGTGTGTGTGTGTGTCTGTGTGTGTCTGTGTGTGTGTGTGTGTGTGTGTGTGTGTGTGTGTAGGTGCATGTGTGTGTGTGTGTAGGTGCGTGTGTGTGTGTGTGTGTGTGTGTGTGTGTGTGTGTGTGTGTGTGTGTGTGTGTGTAGGTGTGTGTGTGTGTGTGTGTGTGTGTGTGTGTGTTTAGGTGCATGAGTGTGTGTGTGTGTGTGTGTGTGTGTTTATGTGTGCGAGAAAACAGAGAAACAGAGTGATGGAATGAATACAAAAGCGAGCGAGCGGTAAAATGCTGTTTCCCATCCTCACCTTCGTCGTGCTCTCAGAGAAGACTCCTAACAATTGACTCTTCTCAGAGTCTTTTCAAACGCCCGCTCCTCCGGCCAGAGGAGCAGAAGAACGGAGGAGGGAAATAAACAGAAATCAATAAATAAGGAATGAGAGACGGAGGAAATGAAGAGGGCCGTGGGCCGAGCGCCCTGCCGCTCATCTCCCACTGATCCCGTTTGCTTTGCGCCTCTCCTTCCCATCTCTCCCTCCACACCTCCGCTCCGCTAGTACCCGCCCCCACTGAGCATGACCCGACCGCGCCCTTTGACCCTCTCCTCCGCCAGACAGCTCGCTGAGCCGCTCCTTCCAGAGCCGCTCCTTCCAGAGCTGCTCCCGACCCCTTTTTGTGACGGTGGAAGTGTCTACGCTAGCACATACACACGCGCACACACACACGCACGCACACACACACACAGCCCACATACAAACAGGCATACGCATACAAGCATCGCACACAAATACATACCACCATCCACACAGGCACGCACACAGGCATGCAAACACACACAGGCATGCACACACACACACACACACACACACACAGGCACACACATGAACATTCAAAAGCGCCTTCGAGTGTGGAGATACACACATAAAATGCATATACAACATCAGAACACACAAGCACGCAAGCACACACACACGTAGGTGAGCGTACACTAATACAAGTTGAAGATCAAGAACACACACGCACACACACACATACAAAACATACATTCACCCCCACCTTTCCGCGCATCAATCAGATCAGCAAACATGCATGCAGCACGTCTGGCATCCACGCATGAGTAAGAGTATCACCAAGACACACGTGCACAA